>NW_026623617.1:258165-377182 GCF_030028575.1 Malurus melanocephalus
AAGAGCAACGTTGCCATCCTGTGCTGTGCACAGTACCAGCAGCTGAGGTCCTACTGCTGGAACAAACAAAATCTCTMTTGGTTCAAACACAAAGCTTCAAATTACCAGCTCTGGTTCTGTCATAAGAGTGCCTTTTCTGGATTCCACTGCAATACCAAAAGTCTGAGTGCATCAGTTTTTGAAGATATTTCCCCAGACTCTTTTCTCAAAGCTTCACTGACTCACTGAGTGTGAACTGGGGCAAGTCTCACCATCCTCATGTGCCTCCATTTCCMACAGAAACATTTCAAACATTCAGAGGGATCCTTGCTCTCAGGAAAGAAATTTAAAAAAAAACAAATCCACCAAAGCAAAATAAACTTTTTGAATTTACACCTCTGACACTTGAATTTTGCCTCCWATACCTATTTCACAAGCTAAACTTTCTACTGCTACATTAGATGACATTTACTGTATCCCCTTATGTGAGAGTGAAGTCAGCCGCACACATTTTATATAAATATGAGGCACATKGAGGCCACGCCTAGCATGGGCTGCAAAGTGACCACTAATGATGCAAACATCCACTGATCACACAGTCCCACCTAAACTGATTATTCATTGTCCCAAATCTTTCAGAAGTGACCCCTGCCAGCTTCCACATGGGGTTGTTTTTTGGGTTGGGTTGGGGTTTAGTTTGGGTTTTTTTTTTTTTCTCAGTCCTGGATGAAACATTCATAATCTCAGATCAGATTCATATGCTGATACTTCCAGGTTTTTTCTTTTCCCTTTTTCTGCCCAGCTGACCCCAGATGCAAAGAGATGCTGAAACATCAGTGCTTATTTTAACAGAGCAAAACTCTTTAACCCAGAGCTGTGCCCAGCACCACTGACAGCCAACAGGGAGCTGCTAAAGAGATTTTGGACCTGAAAGCAGAATCAGCAATGCGCACACTCACTTCCTTCCATGAGCAAAACACAACTTTCCATGGCTGATCTAAACTTCTCTCCCAAGGCAGAGCTGCAAACTGGCTCTGTGCTACTGGCAAGGCACAGTGCACCTGATGGGCTGGAAGACATTTCTGATTTATATATAGGCTAAGCTCTGACCTTCCAACCCACATTTTGGCAAAGGCTTTCATTGGATAATTACAGCCCTCTGCATCCAGCCATCCCTGTAACTCTTATTGCAAAATTATAGATGTCCCATACAGAAGGCCTCTCTCTTCCAGATGTTCTTGTTTGGGTAGGCAAGGTTTAAAGTGGATTTGCAAAAAGACTCACGYTGGCCTTACTCTGTTCCCACTCCAGTCACAAGATCATAAGAGTGGAATAGATTTCCTGGAGACAATAAGTTCAGCCTCCCACTTTCACAGGCAATAAGATTATAAAATCCTTGTCATAAAGTCAACAAAAATTTCATCACTGACTTCAGTGGAAGAAAAGAGGCATCTGAGTTGGCTGCAAAATTTAACACTTGATATAAGTAAGCAGACRTACAGGAGTGCAGTAAAATGAGAAGTCAAATTTAAAAGAAAACTTGTGAAGTTGGGATGATCAATATGAGATAAAGAACGTCCATAAATCAGATCTCTGGGTTAGCTATGCCTGATTTATATTTGAAAGACAAATTCTTGTATTAATTATGAAATTTGTGAACCATACTGAATAGCCCTGATTCAAATCCAAAACCTGCTTATAGACTGAATTCAGTGCTTCATATTCCCAGCATTCAGAGTATTTTTCAACAAAGACTGTTAAGCTGTCTGCATACCAACAATCTTCAAAGCCAACAAATCATCAACTCAGAGTGGACATGCAGAAAATATACTCTTCCTAAAATACAAATACTTTTCATTTTCATCCATCCACTGAGATTTGTATAATCCAAAACAAGTGATTTTCTTTAAACTKCTGCATAATAACTGTAATCACACCTCAGACAACTGTATATTTAGGGCCTTTAGCAGGGAGCAGTCTCGCTATGTTCCTGTTAAATGSAAGCTTTCTGCCTCCTTTGGGGTGCCAGTTATAGTAAATGATATAGTGATGGGATATTAAAAATGTACTAGAYATTTATCCAGGTTTAAAATAAGCTSTGTTCAAAAGGCTAAAATCCTTGTGTTTACAAACTATAAAAAACAAACTCAAGACCAAARAAAGAGTAATTCCATGCCAGAGATCCGATTTGCTATGTGGGAGCACGGTAAATCAGTTCCCAAAAATGGATAAAAAAAGGCTGTCTTCGTTTTACACCAAAGATGTCTCTGACAAATACTCAACATTGTGGGAAAACAGGAAGATAAATGATATTTAATCACCAAAGTCAGCCACATCAGCACATGTTCTACCATCAGCATCTCTCTTGAGAATGGAAATACCCCATGTGCGGACAGAGCCCGACAGGAAATTTATTCCCATGTTGGGCTATCCCGTAGTCACTGCTCATTCCTGCCTCAAGGGAACAACTATAAATCACTATGGGATTCCAGGACACAGAAACAGGGAGGGCCTATCAGATCCATATGCCTGGTGGGTTCACAATTAATGACTTGATTTGCATGGAGCAGGAACAGAACCCGTATGATCGGCACTCAACCCACCGTGCTGTGAGGGACCACCCTTTAAGGGCCACTGTCTTCTAAAATCTTCAAATCTAAGATAGATGTGTCCTAGTTAGAACTGGAGACAAAAATGTTCATTAAAGTGTAGATAATTACTGCATCCAAATCATAAATCTCGTAATGAAGTCAAAAGCCATCAGGGTTACTCCTMCCACATGCACAGGAGTATTTTCAGGCTCCCCCCTCTGCTTTAAGCACAAGTATTTTCTCTATAAATTCAGGTAATATGTCTCATGGATTGCTTTGCTTCTTTCAGACTTATTTGAAAAGACGTAAAAATTTCCACAGCTCATATCCTTGTGCATAATCTGTTTGAATAACAGCATTGTGTATTTGGAAAAATACAAAATTAAAAAAAACACGTTTTCTTATCTCCCCTAGCTTACAGCTGGCTGGAGAAAGTTCCATCTCAAACCTAATTATGAGACCTGTCTTTTTCCTCTTTTATCAAACATTCCACTGTGTTCACACAACTGAGCAGAGTTGTTATTTAAATACCAGCCTAAGTAAACCAAGACTGCAGGATGACATATGAGCATTTTCAGCATGGGCAGTCTTTAAATAACATCTGTTCTCCCTTTGTTAAAGRTCACAGATCATACCTGAAACTCACCACAGGGGGTTCCACGCTCAGTGYCATCAGAGCACATGAATTTCTTCAGGGGAAAAAAATGCTCTAAACATAACAAGTAGGACTTCCCCAGTCAGTTCAAGCTATCAGTTTTTCAAGCAACATTTCTGAGATCACAGAAACTGTGGAAATCACAACAGACCAGCAGGGGCATGCTCTGCTCCATCAGTAGATGTACAGAAGTAAATGGAAGTATTTATTCAGTTAAAGATGAAAACACACTGCAGCCTGGAGATGAGATTATTTGGAAACTTTAACCTTGTAGCAGAAAGGCTTTTGCAAGAGGAAAAATAGGTAAAACTTGTTGAAGCAATAATAAACCAACAAGAATTCAAAGACACTGTGCAGTTCACCTCCCTTCTGCTAGAGAGTAGTGGCCTGCAGGCACTACAGAGCACTTAATTCCCCTTTTTCACATTCTAACCGGGTACCTAATGACTATTAGAGACACACAGCAGTGCTGTTTGCAGGCAATAATCTGGGAAAAAACCCCTGGAGCCTCAGGCTTATGAGAGAAATCACAGAGCTTCGATGGGCTGATGGATGAACAACCTGGTACGAGGCAAAGAACAGGAAGGACCTCAGCCCTCCCCTCCTGCTGAGTCTCTCCAAGATTAGCCTTACACCAGGAAAGGTCTTTTCTTGCATCCCCCTTGGTGACTGCAGGCTGCTCTAGGAGAAGGCATGAAAAGAAGTCACTCCTGAAAATTATTTTGTCATCGCAGATTCAAAGGTTTAGAGGTTTTATGATGATTACTGCTTATGAACTCCTTCAATAGCCCAGATCAGGGAACATAAGGAAAATACCTCCCCCATCACCTTAAAAGGTGTTTGAGAGTGACTTCAGAATGGCATTAGCCAGCTCCCTCTGCACTCATGGATTTACATGTCCAGTTTGTTCCCTGACCTGATCCTCCTACACTGATGATGTGTCTTCCTTGCTGCAGTCTTCCCCCTCCCTCGTCTGAAGATCCTGAAGGCTGAACTTGCCAGGAAACACTAAGGTGAAGAAAGCCCCTTTTCCTTTTCCATCTCCTTTGTCATCAGGTCTCCTGGCCCATTTCTCCAGACCCACATTTTCCCTACCCTTTCTTTTGTTATCCCTGTACTTGTAGAAAGGTTTCTTGTAGAGATCTTTCTGTTGTTTTATGGTTCTACAGTGCCTCTACCCTCGCTATTGGGAAGAAAAATGAGTAAAACAGGTAAAGCACCTGAAAGCTGAAAATAACTCTGCTCATCTTTGGTTTTTCACATTCTGGGGCTGCAAACACCACAGGKTTTGAATGGAGCAGCATCCTGGCTGCAAAGGGGAAGAACACAGGGCTGGSCTCTGTCCTGAGCACTGCAAATTGTCTGAGTAGGAAATGAGGCAGACAATGCATTAACTGTCAATGAAATGTCAGCCTTAGCAGGGCTCCAGTTAATTCAGGCTCTAGACTGGACATCACATGAACTTCAAGATTTCACAAAGCCTTCTGGCAAAGTAAACAAATGTAAGTATTTTTCTGATCTTTTGATGGAAGAATTTATATTTTTATGTGTTTATATATTTGCTTACATGCACACACACACATATCTACTCATGCAGTGCCCTTTAAACTGTGACATTTTCTCACATTCACCATCTGCCTACCACAGAGTACTACCCAAGTATTACCACAATGCACCACATTCAGTAAATGCTAGATTTTCTGTGACACTTAACTCTAAAACAATTAATTCTCTATAGCATATATTAATACAACATACAATCATAAAGTGCTTGTAAACGATGTTTTTGAAAATTTTCTGAAACTTCTGACAACACAGCCCAGATAATCTGACCTAAATAAGCAGTCTGGTACTTTTACTATCAAARTGAGGCAGAACACAAGAAGGATAGATGGTGTCCAGTTGCATTTTGAATGTGTTCTCCACCCACTGGTGCCAGACACCCAAAGTGTCCAGGAAACTGCTGCTAATTTGACTTCCAGCCTGGTGGTGCTCTTAATTCAGTGACTTCTGACTGCTCTCAGTCCCCAGAAGAACCACTCTAAACCAGAATCCTGCACCCTTGTGGGAGGCTCTGCTTGAGTGGGTTGCTTAACCAGACCTCTGCAAACCAGAGACATCCCCCAGCTGCTCTGCATTTGGAAAGATGCCCTGGAAATGGGTGACACAGATCAGGGCTGTTACTAAAGGTAAGATGAGCTCCTCTCTTGCTGGGACTACGCTCTGGGCAGCCTTTAGAGTCAAAAGCAAATGACACAAAGATCTAAGTTTTTTATTTTCTCAAGTGCTGCTTAGGCCCCTGTTTTCCTAGATTTAAGTGAACAAGAAAAACATAAAAGGAAAATGACAAAACTACTASCAAGTTTCATTCTGGTAGGAAGAATGCTTTAGTGAAGGTGTTTTCCACATCCCATGGGAAAACAGTTTAAAAGGGATTTGAATTGCTCAAACAACACACCAGGCTTGCTCCATCATTTCCTCAAAAGTATTTCACACACAAAAAAAAAAGATTTCTGCTTATCTATGAAGATTCCTTCTTTCTATTACATTATCGTGATAATTAAAAAAGCACAAATTGTACTAAAAAATAAACTGAACTTGATCATGACTGGTGGTTATGGATATGATGATAAAACAGATCMTAATAAATTCTGAACTCAGTACTGAAAATTCTTTGCAAATATCAATTCTCTCGCATGCTCAGTGTATATGGTTTAAGGAAAGACAGATACAAACAGATTAAATATTTATTCAGATCAAACAGAAAATCGAGGGCAGAGATGGAAGTGACTTCTCAATTTCAGTGTAATCAGAGAGTTAAACTGATTTTTCTGATAACCAGTTTCCCTGCTTCCTCTCTGTTACAGCATTTCACAGCTATGCTGTGTATTTCTGGAAAGGACAGAAGCTGTCCTTGTAGCTGCTGACAATTTGCAGATATTTTCAGGGGGAAATGGGCACAAAGCTCTGAAGTTTCATTTACTAAGAGGATCCACCCATTTTTAAATTAAGCATGGGAGTGGCTAAAGATTCATTGTGTCCGGAAAGTGATGTGACATCCTCACTGATAAATAAATTTCGTCAGTCCTGCCAAATATTTTGTCTCAATGACCTCAGTGTGTGAGTATGAGAAATTAGGTCAGCATCATGGACRTGACTTCTTTCATTTAAATGATACACAATTAATGAAAATGAGTAAACACTTAAATGAGTAATCTCATTGGGAACACAAGCATTTCATTATAGTGTGATCTTTTAGCAATATGTACAAAATAGAGGATGGGGGTGGGGGACTGTTGGGGATTTTTTGGTTTATTTTTCTGGGGGGTTTTCTTTTCTTAATAGATAAATACACTTACCACTTTCTGGCCTGAGGGGCAAATTAACAGGTGGACACAGATCAGGAATGGTGTTCTTCAAATCAGCTAAAAGCAGAAGAAAACCAGCACATGTGAAAACAATTATACTTGGAGGTTTMAAATGCAATTGATACTCAATATTTCCATCACTACTTCTGGGATCTGGGTGTTGCATCTTCTCCCCACAAACACCAGGAGCTAGGATGCAAGGCTGCTTTGCAACTTAATGTTTTGAGTTCATATATGAAACCAAAATTCCCTAAATTTCTGTATTTATAAACATTCCTACAAACATTTTTTGAGATGAAGTTATGAAAAACTCGTTTCAGTAGTTCTRTGGTTTTTCCTATGCCCCTCTCTGTATTTGGGTTTCAGCATAAGGAGAGACATGAGATTCTCTCTGCTTACAGCAAASTAGAATTTCTCAAAAACACTAATTTGAAACAAGGCATTTTCCTGCACAACATTTTCAAATTAAAGTTCAAATAAGAATTCATCATACACAAAACTTTTCATTTCCATATACAAAGCTTCTAATTTGCTAGTACTTACCATAAATATTTTGTGGTCACAAATTAYAAAAATGAAGTTTCCCCTGTGCATTCATATTTTGTAAAACCCTGGATACTCAAACCAGTTACAAATTCTCCTCTAAGACACAAAAAATKACCATCCCTACAGAAGCTGAAGACAGATCAGATTTTCTGTTAACTTCTCTCTCTACCTACAGTAAATCCTGCAGATTTCACTCATTTCCTTTTTAACCTCGTAACCATTTTGTTCCTTTCCCTGGTTCCCAGACCTTCAACACACCGGCACAACTGATACAAATTTCAGTCTGTAAATATCTCCATTTGCATAAACATCTGTGCCTTGCTGAGTGTTAGGGTGGAAACACATCTGTAGCTCCCTTGATGTGTAAGGAAATGCCGCTGTCTCTCTGAACACTCCCCACTTTGCATAAACCCCAGGCTCTTCTTTGTCATCCCTCTGTCCATCATGTGAAAAACAGCTTTCATATTTAGTGTTTTTTTGCCAAAAATGGGAAAATTATTCCAAGAAATGGAAGTGTATGTATGCATCTGCTGTCTCCACTCCACCTTTCTTCTGCTCTTCACTCTTCCCCCTGTCTGCCTCTCAACTTCCCCTGCCATTGGGATGCTGCCATTGCTTTAGCAGGGCTGTGGTTCCCTTTCTCTCAGCCCACCCCTTCCCAGGTTCCATAAATCTTCTCAACTCAGAGCTGTTTTTATTCTTTAACAAAGGCTGCCCTACAGGAGGAGGACATGGACGGTCCTGCGGGCATAGGGCAGGTGCAGGACTTGAAAAGCTCAATATTGTGTCCATATTTCAGATCCTTAGAGTGTGAATGAAGGTTTTCTTTATCAACATGGTAAAATACAATGTATTGCCACAATATCTGATCAATCTCTGCACAACTTTAACTGGATTATCTTTCTATCACCTCCCCTGGACAATACATATCCATGTTTTGTGCACCCCTCTCCTCTCAGCTGTAAGCCCTTCTCTACTCTGAAAGAGTGTAAAAGCTGGAAAAAGGTCTCCTTATTCTGATTTTTTGCTTTGATTCTGTAAACATCACCAGATCTTCCCTCATGAGGCCTTTCTGCTCTGGATTTGTGTCTGTGTGTCCAAATAATGATTGTCCTTTCATAAAGGGAGACAAAGCCAGGCAGGAAATCATTTTTCTTAACAAAAGGAGTATGACAAATGGCAAACCCATTTCAAATTTTCAACACAGCAATGAAGTTTTTGTTTCTCCATAGAAAATAAAATCCACCTTGACTGGAAGTGATTTTGACTTCTCCTGAGGAAATAACCCAACCTCTCATAACTGCTCTTCTGTTTAAACATGTGATGGATTCTTACTGATTGGAAAATACAGGGCTTGGAATTTGGTGTTGGCTCTTTCTGTACCAAATAAGCAAAAGTGAATTTTAAATTCTGTAGGAATATCAAACCTTTTTAGCATATACAGCCACATGGATGGTAAAACCATAAGCCCAGAAGTGAGAAACAGAGAGTGATTTCCTCATCAGAACTGTCCAGTGAGGCAAAATATATTTGAATTTCAACATTGGCCACAAGTGTCCCATACAATCTAAGAAATTAAATTATACATCTTTGAGGTATTGCTATTCCTTTCCTATTAAAATGAACATTAAATTGCACTTTTCTTTCCCTTGCACATACTTGCTTGCCTTGTCTATTTGTGGTCATTGCAAATGAGTCCTGCACTGAAGCTAAATAATAAACTTCAATGTGCAGAAACCTGTTAGAAAGGTCACATGCCCTGCATCACTTACCAGGCTTTTGATACCAGCCAAATGGGTGTATTTTGACTTCAACATCTGGTGAACTGCAGTTTGAGATGTGCCAAGCACTTCTTGTTTCCTCAGCACACRTCTGGATGCCAAGGCTGTTCAGAGTCACGCACACGATCTTTCCACCTGCCAAGGACATATGTGGTCATAGAAATAAGGAGCAAAATTTTCCCCTTCCAGATAGAGTTGTGAGGAAAGAGAACACAGCATGGTTCCACTGAGTGTGAAGWGAAATTCAACTGACTTAGAAATCAAAAGAAGGAAATTCCTCAAATGAGCCAAGTTATTGAAACTAGTACTGAAAAATCCCAATGAATTCATTGTGAGGGAAGGTGGGTACCAGCATTAAAMTCCATTTTAATCCAAGGTCACAGAGCATTTCCACTGAGCAAAGATCAGGACTCTTTGAGCAAGCAGCCCTTTCAGKCTAATGCAACCCTTGAAATTAAAAATTTGCATGCATGTTGAAACGTGGCCCCTACTTACATCAAGATAAAAATTGTGTCTTTCAAAGTCCCAGCGTAAATACTTTTGTTCCCAAAAATATATGGAGGGTTTGAAACACAGTTTCATTGAAAATTTTAGCTCATGTTAAAATCACTACTGGAAGTTCTCTTGATTATATGAGTGTAAAGACTGGATGTCTGAAATGTCACAGATACTAAATATTAATCAGATAAACTCAAAATGTGTCATTTTGCATGTTGGATGCCTTAAWTTTTTTCATTTATTTTAGAACTATTAAAAGAAACTCAAAGTCATAACCAGTTAAGGCTTCAAATTTCATATGACCATAAAGAGGTATGAAAATTGTAAACTATTTTTTATTTGCACGATAATTCTAACCTAAAATACACTGGATTTATTTTCTAAACAACTCATTTTTTGACCAAGTGAAAATTTTGTCTGCTCAACAAAAAACTGAATTTAAAGTACTTATTTCTGAAGTGTTTCAAATTCAAAAATTTCTTATAAAACCAGCACATCCTAATGACCTCAGGGAGAGGTCACACAACTCCTCCAAAAACAAAGTTCATTTGTTATTACCATTTACATGTTTTAGTGGCCTAAATGTGAATTTGGAATAAAATATTAAAATCYRTTTCATTGACTTTGATCTGGGTGGYATTMAATTTTRCACACCAGCTAAAGACTTTGTTTWAAACAGATYTCTTCCTYTACAGCCAGTGGAGAGAAAGAAAAGCACCTCCAGAACAGGATTCAGTCAACCAAAGCTTTTAACGACCCCATAGTTGTGTCCATGCATCCCTCTGCTGAATAAAGAGGGAGCACAGGGTGACAACACCCCTTAACTTAAACATCTCAGGAGAGTAAAATATCTCCACTTGTCTTTCTAACAGCTTTCAAGTCACACATGCTTCAAAAGATCTGATTTCTGCAGACTTTCAGAAATCCTGCTTGAGATGTCTTAGGTAGCTAAAATACTAAGGAGCAGCAGAGAGGGAAGTTCTATCCACAACCAATCTTCCTCAAGGACACTAAACTCTGGGAGCAAGAAGGACAGACAACCAAGAAAGTCAAAGGAAAAAGCTTCCCAAAAGTATCCACAGACATTATGTGTTTGCAAAAAATTAGTTTGAGTAATAATCAGGTTTCAGGCCCTTTAAGCTTTAAAAAATGAAACAACATAAAAGGGGAAAAAATCACAAAAAGAAGTCAAGCAACATTTTGGAAGAGAGGTTGATTAATGAGAAATAGCTGTTTTATCAGTTYGATTTTCATGCTTTTGGAACTGCAGCCTCTTAAGGACTCATTCTCATGCAGTTTTCCTAATAATTTCTGAGATGTGGAATCTATCATTGGGCTGAACTCCTAGAAATAGTTATGGTTACTAGAAAAAGTGATAAAGAGAGGTGCATGAGATCTGCAAGGGTTTTTAAAGTGCTCTTCAGAGCAAAAGAATGGTAAAAATTGGATAATAAGGACTGAAGTTATTTTAAAAATAAAAACAGGGGAAAATACCTGATAGCTTGGAGTCATTAAAAAAGCCAAATCCTGTGCAACAGGGGTCAGCATCACACCAGCGTTCACACTCAAAAAACCTAGGAAAGGAAAAACAYTATTTTAATATCATTAATAGGAAGAGAGGATATTATGTAGGGGAGACACTGAGAAACTKCAGTTTACAATGAGGCAGAAAAACCAGTGTGGCACTTAATACACATTAGCATACATTCTCCCTGTGTAGGTGAAGTCATGTTGATCTACCAGACTACATCCAATAATTTAGAGGATTATTTTGGTATCTGCCCTAAAAATATCAGCCTAAATTGATTTGGAATATCATTGCTATGAGATTTAACTGGTCAACTAGTAATTAGTAGCATTATGAGTAACAATTTTCATGTCTGTAATTAATAGCTATATACATTATTATTAATAACTCCATTATAAATCTCCTTCAACCCATGTGCTACTTTTTCTTTATTAAACTCTCAAATAATGTAATTCTTGGATCAATCCTTGGAATTCCAGTGGCTAAAATTCCAGTGAAAACAAAGGAACAGTCATGTCATACCCATCTGAAACAGCTTKTCTGCTCATGTCAGTCTTATTCCTCACTGAGATTTCTGTTACTTTCTGGAATGGTACACGTGTGTAGAAGCTCTTCACAGAACTTTTAAGAGTGACTGGAAGGAAAAAGAAAAACAAAATTGGAAAAATCACTTTGTTGTATGCATATACAGGTCAACTAATCAAATGRTAAGGGTCCAGTTTATGTTTCCATGCTGAGTTCCGGTTGATTAAAAGACAGTTTTACATTATCACAGCGAAATTTTGATTGTTAAGCCTGAAGACGAATAAAAATTCAAGTGAGGGCTCTGAAAGCTGAGCAAAGTACATTGCCAAGGAAAGACCCAGCCAGGCCTTTTGTTACTGAGACCTGCATTGATTCTACTTCTTCCAAAAAGTTTTAAACTGAGGTTCAGCCCCAGACTGGAAGACTCCCGTGTGCTCATGCATTATTCAACCTGTGCTGCCCTTTGGGCTCCCCATAAAGACCTGATTGAACAGCTCAGTTCAGTGGACCTTTACATTTTTCACAGCAAAATTTTGTATTCCTGTACGTGATAACATGTTTGTTTGTCCAGCTTCCTTACATGTGCCCTATGGGAAAAACATTGAGCTTCCCCAGTATTCAAAGGTTAAACTCCAAAGGTCTATAGCTCTGTATTTGCCAAAAAAATAATAAAAATAAATTTAAAAATTACACTCAGTGTTTCCAATTTTTACATTATTTAGCTACCATAGAAATTTTAATGGTAGATTGTGACATTCCTATTTCACCCGTATTATACAAAGGTCTAAAAGCTGGCATACACATGACTTGGGATACACTTGGCCTCTCTGATTTGGGAAAGAAAAATTCATGGTCAGTATCTTTCCATTTTGAACTGAAAATGAAAAGCCATACCCTGAACAGCCTGACCTGCTCATGCACCACCATGTCCCAGGACTCATTCATACATGCAGACTTTTTATCTCAGAATCGAGAGCCRAAACACTGCCTTGMATTTCCAGRGTTAGAGCAGACATGACACATCCAAACATCAAGCCTTGCCTGTTTTATGGTGCAGTGTTTGTGGTTGCCAGGGCAGCACAGTGGCACAGTTTCCTKGTATTTGGTCGATGTTGCTGTCACAAATCTGTGCCTCTGGATAGAGGGTACACACAAAGTATTTGTCTGAGGCATTTTGCAGATCTGCCATTCGACAAAACTCTTCCTCCTGGGCACAACCTAGGGAGCAAAGTCAGGAACAGTTACACATGAGGGTTCCTTTCTCTCTCTTCTCCTCTTGTTTTCAGTGCACTTAAAGCCATTCATCAGCAAACAAAGAATAAATTCAGTATTATCCTATTAACTGTGCAAATTAATTAGTTTAATTAATTAAAAKGGCAAGAGAAAGAGGGGCCCATTCTGGCTCTAGTGGCACTGAAGAGCAGGTTCACCTGGAGAGCACAGTGAAGGAGTTACAGCACAGCTTTAACTGAAATATATMTATGATATAATTATGTAATATGTCTATACATATCTAATATGTAAATAATATCAATTGGGAAGATGAACTCCCCAGTTGTGACAAGCATTACTCCAGTGCATTGGCATTTCTTTAATATTTTAATTCACAAATATATCTTTTTTTGTAGTAAACTTGACATACAAATTGTATAATCATAAAAGAACTCAGCATCAGCCATGGCTCTCTAACGCATAAAAATGACAATAATGTCTACATCTTAATAAGTTTTTACAAAAAACATTTCTGAAGCATTCACACATCACACAAAATTAAACATAACTTTCTCAACTGTTCAAGTTATTTGCTTGTAGCAATTTGTTCTGAAATTTGCCCCAGGGTAATAGTGCACCTTMAGAAAAGAACCAAAGCTGACAAACCCATTTCTTAATCACCATGGAAATGGCCCCTGTAAGCATGGATGGCAATGTTTAATTTTAAACAGGCAAAGCTCTACTGACCTCTAACAGTGAGGTTTGTGCACTGTTCAGTACTCTTAGTTCTGACTTCCTGGTAGAGCTGGAAATTCTTCTCCATTTATTGCATCAAAATATACTTTATCATTAACCCTAAATAYCTGCATTTTACCTTCTTTTACCACTATATCATCTCTCTAATTGTAGGGTTACAGCTCAAGAACAGCAGAGCACTGCCTAAGCTGCACCTTTGGCTTCTCTTGCCCATGACAGGGGTATCCTGAGGRTGAATTATGGGTGCCCTTTCTGCCATGGCAGGCAAAAACTGTGAGGAAGAAACAGGTGGCCCCATTGGCAATTTCCATGAAAATTTTAGAAGTCACCTACAAAAAAATCTGCAAGTCCAAAGTTTCTACTTATCATTATTATAATACCTATTAAAATATTTTAGTTAATTATCATTCCCTACAGAATAACARTCTCCAAGTTGTCTTACGTGTGAGACACCAAAGCAGAGCTTCCTCAGCTGAGTACTTCTGCCTGAAGACCCAGTACAGCTGGTAAGGGAGAGAATAGTTCTGCTCAATTCGTATCTGGCTGTTGTCCATAAGGTAGAAAAGATCCTTTGTGGAATCTGAGGTACAAACAAACAAACAAAGAATCCCACCAAAAAATTAACAGTGATCTGGAATAAATTAAATTTATTTATATATAAAGTTCTGCCTTTCAAAGAAAAACAGCTGCAACACTTTGTAGGGCTAGAATACACCAAAGGGGCTTTTAATATCAGAATTATCCACCCACAGGGACTCTCCTGTAGGCAATGACTCCTTGCTGAGCTGCACTGCCAAACCTTTTCCAACAAGAAAAATCTAGCTGAAAATCCCATCTCCTAGAAATTAGAGGATTCTCTCTACTCTGTCATGCAACACAATATCCCTACAGTCAAGTAGGATTCAGAGATGTTTACAATTCCGTAATCAATCTAGTTTTATTAATCTAAAATACAGCAGTTTCCTTATGTTCCCTTGAGAAGCTTTTACACTTCTCAGTGTTAAAGGTTTTCTTGACAAGCTTAACACGTATTTCAGTCATTTAACCTCATTTCTCCTAATTTATGTTCCCACAGACCACATTAAATAACTCCTTTCTGTCACCTGCCTGTGACCTTTGGACATGTATTCAATGATTTATTTCTCCTGAGCTCCCTCTGAAACAATCAATCACAGCTATTTTGTTCTGTTTCCAAATTCATCCCCTTGAATAAAGGTCCAATATTGAAAGAAATGGACATTCTTCACCCATCTCTTACAAATTTCTTCATAAACACTTTCTTATTTATCAAATGCMATCAGCAGGTCTCATCCCTAGTTCCAGCATCATGAGACATTGTGTTACTTAATCTTACACGCAGTGAAACAGCCAGGCCACAATGAAAACAAGGAAAAGTGAAGAGGTGCTGATGATTGCTGTTGAAGGGCTGAAGCATCAGATGACACACTGAAAATGCACTGCAGCTTTGAATTTGCCAGCAGAAACTAGGAAAGATATGTGACCCTGTGTTTTATAATTGATTATCAAGTCATAATAGCTCTGTASACATTCTCCCAGATGTATTCATGACTTCCTAAAAAAGGTAACCTATAATTCCTGTTAMCTTCAGCCTTCAGCTTCTCTTGAAACAGCTGGTGTCACAACTAAGACTTGGGGATGAAGGTATAAACTGGATTCCTCACATAGCTGCAGGTTTTAATGATATCATCAGCCCCAGCAAGGCAAACCAAGAGCCCCAAGGGCTGCACTCATGCCTTGGCAGGTAAATGCAAGATAATTTCACCCACCRTATTAAGTGCATTTTTCTCTCTCTCTTTTTAAGTCTAGACTTTAAAATACCCCTATTTGTATTGGAGTTCTGCTAGGTAAATGCTTATTTTTAGTTTTTTTAATTAGTTTTGTTTGCCTTCCTTTCAAATTCCATAAGCAAAATCAGCAATACACTTCCTTTTAGGATTYTGCATGTATTAAATTGTGCTCAGGCATTCATCAAGACTCCTCAGCAAAGATTACAGTTCATTAAAGATGAACCAAGGTGCTCTCAGCAGGCTCCACTGCTCACTTGCTCTTTTGATTATAGTGCTGAAGGCCCAAATGAGCTCCAGTAACTTCCTTCAAATTATTTTGGACCTATACACAATTTATTATTTAATATAACCAAAACCAAACCCTGGAATAACAAAGGAGCTAAGAGAAATTCACAGGACCCTCACTGTCATCCTGCATGGAAGAAACACTTGTGACTGCAGTTTCATCTTGGGTTTTTCTACATCCCATATTTACAGCCATAGKGTCAGTAGCAATAAAGATGCCCAGGTACCCAGGCCATGGATTTCATTTCTGGGTTTATGTAAAATTTTTTCTCAGCCAAATAATATCTTCTGTGTCTCTTCAGTTCAGTAAGTCTGAAAGAACAAGTTTCACAGAACATTTTAACACTTTCATTTCCAACCTGGCCTGGGAAGGTAAAAACCACAAATCCAGACCCACATTTTGAACTTTTTTCTCAAAACTTGTATCAGATTTCTTACTTAAGAGAAATCCTCTGGCTTTTACAATACCTATATCATAATGAACAGATGTATAGCAAAATAAATTTAACATTGTGGTTAAATTTTAAACCCCTCCTCTGCCCTCTTCTGCTGCTTTCTCTGTCTGCTGTTGCTTTCATACCTGATAACACGAGATTGTTTTCTGCCTTCGAAGCAGCAGCCTCACACTCGGGGGTTTTAGTCCGGGTACCCATATCAGAGTCTGGAATAAACAGCAATCAAAGAGCAGAGTAATTCCCTTTATCTCTCTTCCACAAGACAAGATAATCCTTAGTTCCCAGAATTTTACAAATATATAAAGTGCACCACTTAAAAAAAMTCCTTAGGTAGTTCCATCAACTGTTGAATGARTAAATGAGGAAATGAATGAGTAAAACCATCTCTAGCCCYGGGGAAAACCTAAACCAAAGTGCATTGTTTGGATGACCAAAGTAAATGCCATATCCATGGTCACTCTGCATTCAGCATCARTGCTCTGGAGGCTGTKTGCACTTATAAAGAATTGTCACAAATCTTCTGTGCAGATCCTGCCATGTACATGGTGAGATTCAGAAAGCAAAAATAACAGGTTTATCCTGCTACTAAACTACTAAACATAACCCAGGTAATTATGCAYAARKTGCCAGATTAYTATGGTACTTGACACTGATGGGATAAAGGCAGGTGTCTTTGTTAGATCATTTTCAAGGGTATTGCAAGTTATAAATTATGTTCTCAGACACAAAAATTTACCCAAATTTCATGAAACTGACAGCAGAAGAATTACTCCAGATTACACAACCCTGCCAAAACAGACCTCTGAGTAGTGTCTCAATGTGGATWGTACAAAATGAAATGACAATGACACTTCCATTATAGAATGGACAGCTGCCACTTCCTACAGTTCATCATAAATTTTTGTAAGAAATTCTGTGAGATAACTTACCTCTCCACAGGTAAATTTCCTGAAASGTAGTAAAATTTCTTTCTGCCTCTTCCACCAATTGAGAAGCTAATAAAGAAAAAAAATTGTTAGAATAGCTGTTTAAATTAAACAGATATTTTTTAAAGGCATAAAACTTAAATTGCATAGAAAACACATCACTAGACTATGCATCACCTTATTTACAATATAAAACTCTAAAGGAGAAGGTCCCAGGTGTTATGGGGCTATTCTGGGATGAGGGTGCCAAACGTTACTCAATTTCCCATCATTGCTTTTACTGTGCAGGTCTGGGCATCTCCCTTTTTATCTTTGCTCCAGACTTACCCTTTCTTTCAGATTATTGGCTTGGATCTGCCTGAATGAAATGCTGGAAGTATTAGAGAGTGACATACTAAACACAGTCTCAACTTTCATTAATGTTCACATGGCAAAATGTGAGAGATCCATGTATCTAACAATGCATCCAGTCAGAGAATTCTTATTCTCTTGTTATATAGACTTACTTAAAAAAGAACTGGAGTACAAGATCAGGCTGCTGAATAAGGCAGAGTCTAGACAGCAATTAAAGAGAACTAATGTAAATTGAGCTAATTCACTGACATACTTCCACTGAACACTTGTCCTCCCAGGGTGAAGGAAAACCTCTTCTCCTTCTCGTCGTAGCTCACACCATTGCATATCCTGCCCATGGCTGAGGTTGGTGCTGGGCTCCATCCTGTGGCACTGCAGGTCAGCACRTCTGGGGAGCTCAGCAAACTGCACAGAGAGGTACCTTGGGGCAGGCAAAGACAGGGCTGGGTCACTCCACCAACACCTGGCACCCACACAGAGTCATTCACCCAAAGCCCCAAAACTTCTTCTAAATGCCAACTGAACCTGTGCCACTGACATTGATTAGTACTGCTACCAAAGAGAAGAAAAGCAAATCAGAGCCATATGTTCAAATTGGCTTGCTAAGGTTAGCTACTCATACCCAAACTAAACATTTGCAGCCTGTTTTTCAGAGATTTCAAGCATATACTCTTACCACCTAATAAAATATTACTATTATCTGATAAAACCYAACAATGTTCTCAGCACGTTATAGCACCACAGAGACACATCCAATCCTTTGATGGTCTTACAGTCGCAGGTTCTGAACCAAAAAAAAAAAAAAACCCAGTTATATATTTTTACTGCAATTTTTTCCTGAATTGGTGCCTGATTTCAGTGATCCCAGGCCTGAGTCTCCCCCAGCACTGTGATGTGAGCTGGGGGATCAGCGTGTTCCAGGCACGTGTTCTGGCATCAGTCCATTTCCATAACTTCTAGACAATGCTCAGCTCTTGCTTTGCACTTGCTGTCACAGCTCAGGCATTTCTAAGGTTTTACAATACTCTCTCCAGTTCTTTTTTATAGACTGGGCATACAAGATATTGAATATGCTACCTTTTCCTTCTTTTTTGTTTTTTTTTTTCTTTTTTTTAAAGCAAAATGCGTAAGTCCAAGTTATGCATTTAGTACAGACCGTAGTACTGAACTGTACTCACTAACTAAATAGGTCTCACTAACTAAACAGAGAACTCTACAACATTCACCTTTTACACTCACAAGTATAGAGAACTTGATCTGATGGTAAACATATAGAGAAATAGACTTTACAAGATCATCTAGAATATTTTGATACAAAAAAAAACAAAAAAAAACCAAAAAAAAAACAAGATGCCAAAAGAGAGGCTAATTTTCTGGAAACATTTTCTTGACAATTTTCACAGATAATTTGTGACAGATTTTCACAGATTATCTTAAATCTAGGACCAGTTTCCACTCCACACTGGAGAAGTGCTTGTCACATAGCAGCCTGGATTTCACAGAATCATAGAATATCTTGAGTTGGAAGGGATCCACAAGAATCATCAAGTCCAACTCCTGGCTGTCAACAGATCCCATCTTTAAATACTTGAAGCATGTCATTTACAACTTCATATTTCCTACAGGAAATGCATCTCCAAGGGGAAAGTCAATATCATGTGAGTTGAAACTAAACTACAAAAGGAAGGACTAACAAAGTGCTTAAACTTGCTGGCAAAAATCTGTTTCTGCCAAAGTCTCACCACTGCCAGACTCCATCCATCCCACCCCCGCCTGCTCTCCTGGCTGGAYACCCAGACCTGGGAGATTACAGCATTTCTGCATGCACTAATACAACATCACTCTGTTTAGCATCCTGTTTTCCTGCTCTGAACTGATTTTCATCTRGGAACTGATTTTCATTTGCACTATGAGAACTCTGTCTGGAGACACCTTCTTACTTCCCTCATCAGTTGAAAGGCACCARTTTCTGGTGACCAAGCTGTGCTGAGCACAGACAGAGGTGCTTTCAGAAAAATTTATCTCATCCAGATGCAGATGTCACACACAGAATAGGYTGAGTTGCAAGGGACCCATAAGGATTACCGAGCCCAATTCCTCAGCCCCAACAGCCACATCATGTTCCCAAATCATTGCCCAAACACTTTTGGAACTCTGCCAGGCTTATCCCTTCAAAATGGCCATTTCATTCCAGGAGCAGGTTGCTACCTCAGCTCTTTACTGCTCCAGACCAAGTCTTGGGCATTACCCAAATCCTGACAACACCAAAAAACGTCAGAGATATAAAGGCAGGCTGCAGGCACAGGTGTGATGCAAAGGTGGGGGTACTGTGTCCAACAATGCCTTCTACTCATTTAGCATTGGTTTCCCCAGCAGAACTCTCTCCTTTGCACTCAGGCARTACCTCCATCCAGAGGGAGCTGGCTCAGGATGAATCCATCACAGCAGGAGCTCTGGCTGCACTCCTGCCTGCAGAGCAGCTGAACATCAGTCGGGGCTGTGGCGGCTGCCGGGAGCACCATGGAGCGGAACACGCCCGACAGCGCGTTCTGAAAAMCCGTCCTCTCAAAGGCCTTGAGTCCAGAGGAGCTAAATTCCTGTCCTGCATAGAYAGAATGGGAAAGAAGCTTTAGGGGAGCTCAAGGGATGCTTTTGAACTGCCTGCAGACTGGAGCTGGTTGAAAGTTTCATGAGCAAAACTCAGTTTTAAAAGTTCTTTTCTGGACTTTGAGTTCCAGATGCAAGGTAAGATCATCAAATGATTTTGTGCCATTGTACCTGAGTAGCTGGTCACAATGGACTGCCAGCAAAGAGCTCCTAAACCATGTGCAGCCAGGCTGGAAATATTCCTCTTTTGAGCACTGCATCAGTAATTCCCAGATACAAATGAAACAAATTTATCTCATGAAAAAAGTAAAATGTGTAATTTGCCCAGAATAATTCTATCTGCAATTAAGGCATCTGCTGACTGGGAGGGCATGATTCATATAATTTTGGATCTAGAAAACTAGAATTGACCTGGTATCAACAAGATTACACTGATTGCAGAAAGCTTAAGGGACTTGTCTTTTTTTTCAGGTGATCTTAGGTCTTTATTAATATTAATAAATAATGACTCAGAGATAGAGGTACAACAAGCACAGTGTGTAGAGAGTGTTGACTCAAAACCTGCAGCATTCTGCATTTTGTTATCTTGATTCCAGTTTTATAAGAGGCTTAGGTCTGGACCCACACTAGATGAGACAGACAATGCTATCAGTCACACTCAGGTCATAAATAAATAAATAAACAAATAAATTAAATTTATCTTATACATTCATTAGTTGGGCTGAATCATTTTGGGTTTCACTGGGGGGAGGTTATTTTTTGGCTGRTATATTAGCAGAACAATTCACACTCAAAAGTAATGTAAACTGTTGAATTATGTACAAGTTGATCATCAATAATRCCTTATACATTCAAATAAAAAACTGCTTAATAAAGAGAAATTGTAACACAACAGAATAAAATAGGCAAACACATTTAATAGTATTTGAGTTTTTATAGGACTAGCTGCTGGCAAAGCCATAAAAATGGCTTAAAAACTGCATTCCTAATTTCTAGGGAGCAAGACACGAAGGAAGGGCTTGCTGAGGTTTCTGGGCTGTCACTAAATGTTGAGCTTTGAAAAGTGTTTTGTCTTCTTAAACAAAGATGCTCCCCACATTTAGACATGATCATCTCCAGGCACAGAGCTTGGGCACAGAGCTAGATTTAGGTGAGTGATTCAAATCTGGTACCTCTTTTCAAATAGACCATCAGTGCATCTCCCTCCGGGTTCCTGACATGAAGCAGACAGCTGAGGCCACCAATGCTGGTGGCAGCAGGGTTCCCCAAAGCACCTTGMACCTGAGACAGAAAACAGGCAAGAAAATCAATACAACCTAATTGATTTCCTCTCCTAAAATAAGTTTTCTTTAATAAGAAGCTCATGGGGAGGAACGAGCACACACAAAAGTTATCACCACTAGAACTCCAAGTGGACTTTTTTATTCTATCTAATACAGACATTTTTGACTCTATCAAACTGARATCTCAGTTCCTCAGTGCCACAGCATCAAACTGAGATCTCCCTCTCTGAGGGACWCCTCAGTGCCACATTGCTGTTTAAAAGCAGTGACCAGGAAAACAGTACAGTGATAAAGAGAACACAAATCAAACCCAGGGCGAGAGGAAGGGACTCAAAGTATGACTGTTGCAGATGACCTGATCACCAACCTGGCTACTTCTAGTTTGGATTATCCAGGTTAAGCCACTTTTTAAATCATCCTGATATCCTAATTTCAGGAGCTCAGCATGTTTTAGTGATGTTTTAACCAAACACTGAGGTATTCAGATGTCATTTTTAGAAACATTTGGGTGTAGCTTCTTTACCAGCTTGCAGGGATTTATTACTGCCACAGGGCAGAGCAATGTCCAAGGGGTCAGCTACAAGTCTGCCTCTCTCCTGTGATCTTGCCTACGTCGATTGAACATAAAGCATTATGATAAAGATACATTTTAAAATATCATTGTTATTGTTACCAATCCAGAGGTGGTGCAGTTGAAGTTGATTTCAGCAGCACTGTATAATTCACAGAGCATTCCAGCACCAGCAGGAGCTACAGTTGCAAAGCCACAGGCACCTTCCCTCTCACAGCCTGAAAAACAGGAAAGAAACTTTAGGTTTCCTAGCATTTCACATGAAAAAAATATTTGCTACAAATTCCCCTGCTTACTGCCACTTACCCAGATTCCCATATATCTATCAGACTGCAAGCACATGAATTTAATTAGCCAGATGAACTTTAGKACTCAACTATTTTAGTAGAGGGTTAAGGATTTTAAGTTGAATTAAATTCACACAAAAAGTTGTTCATCACCTGATGATATAAACAGCTGAGACAGGTCTAACCACACACCCAAATATTTAAAGTCTGGACAATTTTGCCTGAGGCAGGAYTCTGTGAGCCACTTTGCCAGCACATCACATCTGCCTGACACAGTAACCCCATGGTGAAGAGATTTTGACAAATAAAAGAGTGATAGGAAGGAGGGAAATAATCAATTCTTCAATCATGCTGGCTGCCCCTGCTGCAATCCCCTGGCCACTGTAAGGGACAAACAGCCTCCACTCCAGATTTAGAAGTGGCTGAAGATCCTTCTGCCCTTATACATTCACCATTAACTTGCTCCCATAGCTCTGCTCCCAATACAGGTGAAACACTTTCCAAATGTCTTTAGTGTAAAATCAGCTTAGATCAAAACTTCACCAGAGATGCAAGCTGACCTGTCTGACTTTATAGGGACTAAGAGAGGGAAAGATTAACCCCTATCCATCAATGAGCCCACCAGCAGTAATATTTTGTAGTGATGCTGACATTTACATCACTTATAAAGAAAATACAGATATAAGTACGGAATCAGATTGGGTGTCAAAGGGGGCAGCCAGGTTTCAGGAACCTGATTTCCTCGCCAGGTTCATTCTCAGGCTTTCTCATCTCAGTGTCTTGCTTTTGAAGGTCTGCATTTCCACAGGAAGGTGCAAGAAATCTTACAGTATACAGCCCGGATGAGCTGGTGCAGGAAGATCATTCCAGTAATAAAAAGCTTCACATATTCAGTTCTTAGCAGGAGAGGTGATTGCTCCAGCTAGACCGTGACACAAAGCCACTGATTTGTCAGAATTTTGATATATGCCTTACAAACATCTGTTATTACTGCCAGGGTGTTTTCACTTTGAACATTTCCCCTCTGCCTCCCTTCACAGCCTGAGCATTTGGAGACACCAGGGGAGACTGACAAGCACCCTGAAAGCAGTGTGGTGATTCCTCTTGGTTTCAGATGATTCTGAACCAATTTAAACCAGATGCAATATCACATGTGGACTGTAAGACTCGGCACAGAAATATCTGTGCACTCCTTACAAGACCCTTCTGACGTGAGCAAGGATAATTATTCCTATTTTATGTGCCTATTTAGGTAATTTGTGAAGAGGTAAAAGCTTGCTTTTCATATGTTCTGAACACTTAATCCGCCTTTTGTCTGCACATCTGCAGAGTCTGATGAACTGGTTTCCTGGTTTAAATCTCAGGTTTTATCCATATTCCAAATGATACCAACTATCTTTAAAGTCAGATGACTTGTCTGAAGTGGTATGTAAAGCCAGAAGACTTCTTTCTGAAAGAAACATCAATCTCTATCCTGAACCAAGGTCACCAAAAGTTGTATTTATGTTGCTTCTGAACTGCAAAACACATAGTTAATCTAGGAACTTAACTATAAACTCATCATATAAAAGATTAATATTTTCCATGATGGTTATTATTGCCTCTACAGCTTTTCTCAGTTTTCTCACCTGAAATGCACTGAAAATATGTACTTTGCAGGTCTCCCCCAARTGACTGAGACTGAAGAATTTGAGCTTCTTCTGATCCATAAATCAGGCTGGAGGCAGGAACTCTTTCAAATTTCCTGAGCACTGAAATAATGACAACAAAAAAAACCCAATCAGATAGTATTATCAGTTCCCATGGTGCAAAGAGACAAAGACTTCAGGTGAAAATAGAGCTTGAAGAGTTCTGTGTGGAGAGAGGTTTGCTCATTAAATGATGTACCATAAGCTCAGATAATGCACAAGACAGCTGGAGTGAGGGTAAAATTTCTGCTTTCAAAAAAAAAAAAAAAAAAAAAAGTCACAAGATTAGCCAGGAGTGGGATGGGATTTTACTTTCCTGTGAGGCTTCCCTTCCAGCAGCAGACCTGCCATCTCTCATCACTTGTTCATGGCATTGAACCAGATATTGAGTCAAAGGGGGAACCAATTTTCTACAAAACAGTCACAGAAACAAGAGCCAGCTCCACCAGCACTCGGTTAGACGGGAAATCCAGGAGCCTTATCAGCTGTTTCCAGACACACAACAGCCTGATCTCCACCAGCTTCAGGCCCTGGGCTATATCCAAGGTAGCAGGTCCTAATGCTGCTTTATTACTCTTTCATTCCACTTTTAGCACCTGATTGTCACTTTAGTGACCAAACCCTTTTATCTGCTCCCTCTGCACTGGACAAACACATCTGTGTGTGAGGGCTCTGACAAGCAGCGCGCTGGGAAAAGCTCAAGGGGACTAAACAGAATATTCCATTAAATTCAATACCAATCATATGATGAGCATATAAAAACTTCTGGGAAAAAGCAGAAGCTTTGAGGCTGAGAGCTGTAATTAGACCTTACTGCAGGCAGTCTGGGGACTGTTTGATAGATGACTTTCTTTGTTTTTTCAAGTTTTTCATCCTTAAGAACCAGCATTTCACAGCTGTGTTCAAGCAGAAATAACCTCCCCAGCCTGCCAGGATGTGTTCTCCAAGTCAGACACCTTAGAGCAGGAGCCCAGAGGGTGATGTTATACTGTGGYTGTGAGGTCATTGCTGAAAACAGTCTATTTCCCATTAATACACTGGTGAGGGATAATTTTACAAAGAAATTACTAATTCTGTTTCTGTCTCATTAGCTGTCTCATTATTCTTTTGGRTTTCCAAGCAGAGAGCACGAGGTCAGCACACATCAAAAGCCATCTGAGAGCACAGGAAACCTGCTTCTCTCTTCCCTCACCAGAAAGAACTTTCCCAGTGTAGTCAAGAAATGCAAAACTAAGGAGGAATGTGGCTCAAGGCAGAGGCTGAGAGTATGGGAAATTGAGTAACTATGGGACAGTGAATCCCCATAAGCTGTGATTATTCTCTTGGTAAGGAGGTTTCACCTGTGTGAGGTCAAAACACATCCAAAATATCCTTCTGCCACTTACCCAGGCACTGGTCATCTGTAAGGAGAGTCTCTGTTTCAGTCCAGCCCAGCACTGCCCCGAAGCTGTCGACACAGAAGGATTTCTGGGTGTCAGGGTCTTGCTGGGAGGGTCTGTACTGACCATCAGCCCCACACTGCAGGCCCTGCTCATTGCTCTGGCAGCGTGTGATACCTGTCACAAGAGRGCAAGGAAAGAATAAAAGGTGCTTTGATGATGCTGTCTCTGGGTTTTACAGAATGGCAGAGGCTCATGAGGTCAGAGCCCCCTACCCAGGCAGGGCCACCTGGAGCTGGATGTCCAAGACAGCTCCAGATGGATTTSACCCATCTCCAAGGACTCAACAACCTCCCTGGGCACCCTGAGCCAGTGCASTAAAAGGGTTTTCTGATGTTCAGAGGGAACCTCCCGTKCTTCAGCTGTGCCCATTTACTCTGGTCCTGCCAGTGCAGTGGGACAGTGCTTCAGTGCTGCAGGACAAAAGTCCCCTTAGCACAGCAGAGACTTCACTGAAWATAAAGCTATGATTTGCATGGTGTTTCATGCTCTGGATCATGGCAGTCTCACTGCTTTGTTGCTACTTCAATTTGAGTGTCAAACATTGTTTGGATTCTCCGTCACGGATCAAAACTCTATTTATTTCCAGTAGTGTGAAGAAAAGTACAAAGTTTTCATACAGGTTTGCTCAGTGCCTGCTGCAGTGGATCTTTGGAATGCTGAGAGCAACAAGAGCTATCACAACAATTAATTCAGAAAAACTCTTCAGACCCTGCAAGGAGACAGCAGGGAATGAAAGGAAGTGGGAAGGTAAGGTGTAACCTGGTCTTTTGGAGAGGGCTGGTGCTGAGACRCAGCACAAAGGAAAAATGGAAACCAGGCAGGGAGCAGGTAAATAAAATTTTCTTTAGTAAAGAAAATTGCAAGTGCAGGTTTTTAAATTCTAAGGAGCAAACTTTTCAGAACACAAGTCCAATACCCACACAGGGAACACACATGGAAAAGAAGAATGMCAATTGTAGGCAAAAGCCAATTGATGTCAGGATGCACTATAATAAAAACAGGAGGTTTATCCCAGCTAAGAGGACAAATAGGTTGAAAGTGAACAAAGTAGACCATATACTCATGGACACTCCCAAGAAGCCCATTCTGCAACTCTCATTTTCATCTTATTTTTATATAAGATAATTCTGTAGACAAAAATTGAATTTGGACCTAGTAACTGATTTTCTGTATAGAACTGCCTGAAAATACCAAGTCATTTAAGCTGAATTCACCAACTCTAGTGAACATATCAATTGTTGCTTTGTGAGAAGTGTTTGTATTTGCAGGGGAAAGAGCTGAACAAAACAAGACCATTTTAGTGYTTGTGTAAGTGACAATAAGTGAACCGCATGAGAAGATTCTCACTGATACTGAACACACAGATATCATTCCTGAGGACAGTGAGCACGTCTAGAGGAACCACAACATCCTGGATGAATCTGACCACTTGTTTCTCATGCATTTTTGGTCAAAACACCAGACAGTTTGTACTTTGTAAAGTGCTTTTGAACGTATGCAGAAGGGATCATATSCATCCAAAAACACCCAGAGGGAGGATTTTAYTTTTTTTWWWAAACTTACAGATGAATAAAAAAAAWWTAGTTATTTGAAGCCAGAATATAAAGGATATGGAAAAAATGAGTTTGACTTACAGTGATCAGCACTGCTTGCCCCATAGGAGTTGGTAGTTTTGCCCACAGGACACTTGACACAGAAGGAATGTCCTGTCTGAKACTGATAGTAGCCAAGAGGGCAAGGAATGCATTCATCATCCTGGAAATAACTGCCTGGAGGACAAACAACTGCAAAGAGAACAATCACCTTATTACTCGCTTGGAATTCAACCAGTTCTGGCATTTGCACACAAATGTGTGGGTGTATATGTGTGTATATATATATATATATATATATATATATATATATATAAATAATGCTTGCAGACTTGCCATAGGCTTCAAGCTCTTAATGTACGTATTTCTAAGAGATATAACAAAATAAAAACTCCTTAAGTGATCACTGAACTCATCAATGGCAGGAATAGAGGCTGTGATGTATTTTCTCAGATCACCTAAACGTGTTCTTGAATTAGTGCACATGAAACTCTTTGGAAATGCCAATTCCACACCTGATTTCCATCTGTCAAATCCATTTGTAATAAGATAATGCAGGTGGATACATTGTGAAAGGAAACAAAGGAACACAAGCTACAAAAAGAGTGATTCTAACACTACAAACAGAAAGAGGAAGGCTCTGAGGAGCAGAAGCACCGAAAACATCATACAGGAAACACCACATGGTAAGACTTCCATTCAGAATTCCTGGTAAAGAAATTTTTGTTAAGTATTTCCAAACTAAATAATAATGGCTGGATTAAAAGTCACTGGTTGTACACATGACAACTCAAACACAAAACAAAAAKATATTCTTAGAGATGTTCTTAGTCYRTATCTATATCATTTTCAAAACAATCAGAAGCARTATTTCCAGCTGACCTGTTGTATTTTACAAAGAAAATTCTCTGTCTTCTGGGATGTCATGGAATACTGTCTTTCCCTCCAGAGCATTCAAATGAACATTAAAGCAGAAGAGTCACAGACATATTTGCAGGACAATACCTCTGCTTGTTATTTCACAGCTGTTTTCCAGATGTAGATTTCCTTCAAAACACTATCAAATGTATATTTTGGGACTTTGACAAGGTGCAAAACTTCATTTCTGTTCTGGCCCTGCATCTTGACAGCAGTTTAAGCTTCCATGAGAGGGAAATGGTAATGGAATATTGGCCACTCTCACTACAACCCATATGATGAATTGCTGTTCTGGCCAACACACCAGAATGTAAATTAATTTAACTCATGGGAGCACCTAAATTATAATAGACTAAAAAGACAGCTAGTAGAAAAATTATCATATCCTTCTTCATCTGCTGTAAATAGTCCAGTGGGAAGGTTTGGGAGACATACAATTGTGAGACTGAAATTTTCCTCCAAGTACGTATCAAGGCAATTACTCTGGGTAAAACACATATCTAAAATCAATTACAGAATGTTAAAATTCCTGGACCAGTCAGAATTCTCCTTTCACAAGCATGCTATTTAATACACAAGGGTGTCTGATWCATTTTAAAGACAGTTTCTAACACATGTAAAAAGCATAATACTCATTGAACAGCAGCAGAAATTAAAGTGAAATGAGCAATCCATGCCTAAAGTGAAGACAAAATGCAATGAATGAGGGAAGCTAATTAAGCAATTATAGTTTCAAAAGAAACAAATTAAGCTTTTCAACGCATTCTCCTGTTTTTGTTGTTTTAGTCACAATGTGAAAGGAACATCTGTGTCTCCTACTACTTTATAAGCAAGAAAGGGCACAAAGAACAGTAAAAATCGTTGGTGCAGAATCACATTTTCTAGACTAAGGAGGGACCTATCACTTCAMCTACAGTCCATGCTGGCACAATCACACAGAGCTTTGGTTTGACCCTACAAGTGAGACAAACCACCACACTGAACTTCTTTCAAGCATTAACATCAATACTTTTTAACTACAAAAGAAACTAGAGAACAGTTTTCAACCAAAATCTCACAGCTAAGTGTTACCACTGGGTCCAAACTTTGTATCCCTAAAACAGGGAAAAAATATCCTTTGCTCCTGCACGTGAAATTTGGAACCTGGTCTCACTTCTAACTGGACTTGGGCTTCTGTTGCAAAATCCAGGCTAAGGAACACCTCACTGAACTGATTCCATGGGGTTACCACCCAAATAGGAGCCTCAGCTCTCATTACATTAAGCAACTCAAAAACTCTCACAGTGATCATTGCCCAATGCTTGCACTGCTCTCTCCTCCCTCCAAGGATTCTTGAAAACTTTGGGATAACAGTCTTGATATAGATTATTAGAAAAGAAATCTTAAGCTGGCAGTCAGCTGTAAATCTAGCACTTTCTTTCATTTGGGTTATGTTATGCTCAAAGCAACTTTACAAACTTTACAAAGCTAATTTACAAAGCAAACWTTACAAAGCTAATTTACAAACAGGCTTCAGCTTTTCTCCTGAAATAAATGGGGGAGAAGGGTTATGTTCCTAAAGCCCTCCCCGACAGTTTCCCACTCTCTTATTTTTGTCTCATACCTTAGCAAAGAAAGAAGAGAAACAAAYTCAAAGAGGATGAATGACCAGGAAATATATATATATAAATATATATCTTAGAGGAATCAGAACCCAAATTCCTAAATTCTCTGCTCAGAATAAAATATTCAGTCCTGTTACACAAACCAGCTCCCAGCAGCAGCTACACCATGACAGCTTAGAGTATCAAATCTCTGTCAAAAGCTAGAGCAGAAACTGTCTCCTTTCCATATCTCTGTGATATCTGTTTTACTGAGTGACATTTTCCACAGCTAGATGKTTCAAATATGTATGAATTAACTCAAAAGGCAAGTTAATTCACTGCTTTCTAGAGGCCTTTAAGCCTGGCAGGCAGTATTTGGCAGAAAGATTCAGTTCTTTGTAAGTTCTGCTATAAGTGATGGATTCTACTTAAAAAATAATGATACCTTTAAGCAATACAACACTACATCTTGTTAGGTAACTGCAAGTTGTTAGGGACTCTGGACTCAKCAGGAATTAATATTTTTTCTGTGTGTGTTTCAATGGCCCAAATCTGAAGTGTTTCAGACCATGGAGATGAACTGAACCTGCAGTCAATTTACCTGTAAAGGTCCAGGCTGGAAACTTCAGCAGTTCAAAAGTGGTTCATCACTTGATTACCTTACCCAGGCATTAGCAAACTCTCTCAACTTAAAGAGAAATGCCACACCAAGCAGGGAGCTAAGCTTTTTTCACATATTCGGATTTGTTTCATAGTCATGAAGTGATAAATATCCAACAATACTCCCATAATTGGAAAACTGGTCCAACTCTTTCTTCCCTTATACCTACAAGTGGTAAATCTCTCCTCTGTTCCCTAGATTTAAAAAAAAATCTAGATATAAATACACCCCAAATGGCATAAATGAGAAATGGACTCACTGAGGACAACTGGGCTAACAAGAATAACCAGGGACTGAAGGAAGGTTGGTGTTGACAGAAACAAAAGTGGGGCTGTTAAGGCAAAGGCACTTTGGCAGCATGACCTGGTACCAAGGACAGCTTGGCACAGCCACAGGGAGCTGTGGAAAAGGTTTGGCAGCCCTAAGCAGGATGATGGCAGAAGGGCAGCCTTTTCCAGAGAAGAAGACTGAACAGAAGCAAAGAAGAAGAAAAGAGGGCAGAAGTGCAGTCAGGTCTGGGTGTTGGCCAGCATCAAAAAAGCTTCCATCTGAGCTGCTGCACTTGGCCCAGGAATTCACARTTTCAGGGCTTTTGCCATTTCTGCATCTAGTTTTCTATTCCAGGAAAGTTATCATTATCTGTAGCTCTGGCTACATTATCTTTGTGAAATCCTCCTATTAAGAGTCATGTAATTAAAGAATTACCTTCCATTACCAGATAGATCTAAAATAACTCCCAAAAATGTTAACAAAACTTTCCATACAATGTCAGTGCCACGATGTCTGTTTCCAAACCATTGGTTCAACACAAGGACAAGCAGTAAGCAAAGCATCGATTTCCATATCTCCCATTCATGTTGGTGCCTCACACCTTTCAAATATGAACCTTTAACACGAGCCCAGTGATGATTTTTTAATTTCACCTTTACGCTGAGAAACAGCTAAACTGAGACATACCACATCCTTGTGAGTTAGGGCCTGCTTTCCCAGGAGATGAAATCTTTCGAAAYCCGCTTCTACATCCAAGCTGAACACGTGGAGACAGATCAAACTCTTCATCCCGGGGAAAATCAATGACAGAATCTGCTAGGAACTGCTTGGAATCCAAATGCAGCAGGAAAACACCATCCTTAATCTCTTTTATAAATGCTCCAAYGAGACTTTCCCCAACAATTGCATTTTCTAAAGAGGGAAAAATACMACAAAACAGCATGAAAGGCATTTCCAATATGGGAATGGATAATCACACAGAAACTGATGAACTTGCAGTTAAAAACAGAGGCAGATGCRGAAATACAAGCATGTTAACAAACAGCAGACCATAATGAATCTGTACAGTGTCTATCAAATTATAGTTTTACTTTGCTCACTCTGTTTAAATAYACCTGAAAACACCTCAAACAGAAAGCCCCAAAGCTGCCTTAGAAGGTGATGGAAKTTGGAACATAATGGGAGATGATGGTGCCATGAGTGTACAGAGAGCAGGTTCTGCTCTGTTTCTTCTGAAACCATACAGTCATTCCTTTGAAAAGATATTTTTACACTACAGAGAATTTATAATGAGGAGAGGGTCAAAGAGATAATGCCTCAAAGAGGAACACTTCCAAAAGAAAAGTTGAATACAAAACCAAACACGCTTTTACTTTGATTCACTTTCTGCAAACTGCTTGAATATTCACAGAGACAAGAGACTATTAGATAAGATGTAATTTAGATTAGATATAATTTAGATCAGATATAATTTAGATCAGATATAAGGAAGAAGTTTTGTACACTGAGGGTGGTGAAACACATGACCAAGTTGCCCAGAGAAGAAGTACATGCCACACCCCTGGAAATATTCAAGGTTAAATTGGAAGGGACTCTGAGGAACCTGATCAAGTTGAAGATGTCCCTGCCCACAGCAGGAGTGTTGGACAAGATGATCTTCAAATGTCCTTTCCAAGAAGGAAAACCATTCCAAACTATTCTGTGTTTTGTGTTTCCCTTAGAATACGGAACTGGATGGATGTAAAGAATATCAGACTGTAGAGCCAGGAGCTACAGGACCATTGCAGCTGCCATCTGCATCCTGAAGGATTTTGAAATCAGTTCAATTGCTGTAGGACACATCTCCAAACCCCAAAGTTAGARAGGAGAACACATGCAGACAGAGCTATTTCAGTTTAGTGCTAGGAACACCAATCCAAAGCAGGAAAACTGGAGAAAAGAATCACCAGGGTTGGGAGAGGTTTTCAAGGTAATCTAGTCCAACCACCAACCCAATAGCACCATAATCACCCCTAAATGACACCTCAAGTGACACATCCAGAGGCATCTGGATGAACACTTCCAGAGACAGTCACTCCACCACATCCATTGCCGATTCATTCTAATGCCTGATCACTCTCTGAGTGAAAACAAAATAAATTCTRATATCTAATCTGAACCTCCCCTCGGACAACTTGAGCCCATTTGCTCCTGTCCCATCACTTGAGACCTGGGAGAAGAGATTGACCCTCACATCCTTTTAGGCAGTTGTGGAGAGCAAAAAGGTCTCCCCTTTTCTCCTGGATGAACACCCCCAGCTCCCTCATCAGACTCGAACTCCAGACCCTTCACCAGCTCTGCTGCCCTTCTCTGGACATGCTCCAGAAGGTCAATGTCTTTCTGAAGTGAGGTGCCCAAAAATGAACACAGGGTTCAATGGCCTCACCAGTGCTAAGTACTAGGGACAATCACTGCCCTGGCCCTGCTGGCCACATTATTCTTGATACAGGACACTATCCTTGATATGCCCACAGAGGGCATTTGAATTTGGGATGTATTTTTACTATCTTTCATTTTAAAGGAAAAAACACTGCTTTAAAAGAAGTTACCTACATCATCCCTAACTCTTGTGGAAACCACAGCAAAGATCTGCCAGTCCGTGGTCTCCGCATAGTTGCTGTAGGATGCCAGAGGTAAGGATCATTCTTTAGTGTCAAAGGTAATGCAAATAATAAAAAAAGAGGGAAAGGGAAAAAAAAAAAAGAAAAACCTTGGAAGAAATTAGTTAAATTTTTGACAATGTGTGAGTTGTGTTTCTTTGAGTACAGTGAATAGAAACACTTTTCCACCACTGAGGACTTGCCCAATGGAAATTAACATCTGGGACAGTTCAGCTCATGCCTGATAAAGTGATTTTCAATCCCAGTTAAGGYAGCTGGGAGAGGCAGTCCTATCTGAAAGAAACATTCAATTATAGCTTCTTTCCACTGTRCAGTCACAGCTTGGAAAGGGAAATATATCAACACCGAAAGCTCAAAAACACAACACCAGTGTTATAAAGACAGGGGAGCCAAACAATTAAAAGCAAATCAGGTTTAATCCACAGAAATATCAGAGGAAGACAAACGTACCAATATCATGTAGGTCAGGGAGAGAAGCTGTGGGGACGTTTTCCAGCTGAGCCCTCCAGGTGATGTTCACTCCCAGGCGATCCACGCCCAGGCATTCGACATAGACAGTGGAATCATCACAGACAGAAACTGAGCCAGTTTCTCCAAATGCATTTACCTTGAATTCAGAATTAAGTGAAAGCACAGTTAGTCAACCAGAGAACTTTCTGGTTCTTGCCTTGCCCTATTCATTTGCACTGTACTATGCTCGAAAGTAACACTTTCAAAAGGGACTGTGAAAACAGAGGCAAGAAAATCTAATTTTAGCAAGACATATATTTWCTGTAAAAATAGTCAAAACATTCTCTTCCATTGAAACAAATTTTTAATGAATATTGGGCCGGTGTGATATGATTTTTATGGATGGAACTAAACTGATCTGCTGATGCAGTGTAAGTGAGACTAAACCTCCTATTTTCCCACTCATCCATATAAGAGTACTGCCAAATCTGACAGATTTCATGGCATATTCCATTCTTCCACTTTCCAAACAGGCAAAGCTCTACGTTGTGTTTCACTCTTTAAAAAAAAATTTCATACAAAGCAGAACCCAACCAAAGAAAACAAAACAAAACAAACAAAACCCACCAACAATGGAGGATAAGGAATTTAAATTACCTGAAGGTGACATAAACCACGAGCCTTTAACTCATCTAAAATAAATATCTGAAATGCCTGGAGTAATCCAGAGTAGTCAGAACTACATGTCTTCTCAGGAGGCAGGATTAGTTGAAAGTGTGTTTGAGCTTGGACTGTCTGAAACAATTGGAGCTCTAAAAATGAGGTAGAAAGGGCATTTAGTAACCTCACAAATGAGGAATCTGACTTTCAGAGTTACTTTGAGAAAAGATAACACTGATTTGACATTCTCATGTTGCATCAATAGCATGTCCCCACTTTTAGGGGAAAGCAGTAGAGCTGTCAGTAGRGAATAATAAGCAGCAAGAAACAAACTTGATAAATGCACATTACAAAAAAAGTGAGACACTTAGATAATAATGAAGAGATTTTGCACTGGAGCACTAACTCACAGAAGGATAAGGACAAACTGGATCATTACTGATGATTTTTCATAAGTCTTAGCAAATAGGAACTTCCAGAGAACTACATGAAAGCTTACATTATGCCAATACTTAGAAAAGAAACAGAAAGACAAGAATTATTGACCTGTCAATTTTCACTATTCTTACATGCAACCATGAAAACGCTTCTATTAAAATGAATTAAATGGTGAAAGCAATTAATTGGCTTTTGGAAACTCAGCTTGTCAAACTAATTAGGAATAAGTTTTAGGAGAGAATAAATTTGTAGAATAATGGTCTTGCCACGGATGTCTACAAGGGCTTTCTGAATTTTTGATAGCAAACCAAAGTGCTGCTAATCACACAAATTGACGACAAATGTGTGACCTCACCAGTCACAAAATGAAAAACTATTTCATCAATTTTTCGCAAGAACAAAAGGATGGAAATTTGTTGTCGCCCCTGGAGTAACACTGATCCCAGGCTTCATGGAGGGTTTGTTATCTCAGGTTCAGCACAAGAGTCATGCTGGCTCTTATCCCCCCAGCCTGGACAAGAGCAGGGCTCCCCCTGGTTCAGCTCCTCTGCAGACCTTCACTTCACTTCACTTCACAAATGGCACTGCTGGAGCACAATTCCTCATCCCTCATCCCAAAAACRAGCWTGGGAAAGCCTGGARAGCTTCCAAGGGGAATGGTGGAAGGGACCAGAGGACACAAAACCCTGCTGCTTCCTGCAAGGCACAAACCYTCTCTCTGCTTAGTTTCTCAAAAAGTTTTTAAAGAGCTGGTTTAACCACAGTCTCTAGATGTACACATATAGAACAGGAAATTTTTGACAGTGAGGGTAATTATMCATTGGAACAAATTGCTAAGTGTTTTGATGAATTCTCCACTATTGTGAAGTTTATTCAATCACCTTCTGATGTGTTGGGAATTTTTTTTCTCTTCTTAAAACCATGCTCTATTCCAAACATAAATTACTGGGGGAAGTTTTTGGCTTACACTAAATTTTATAGCAGATTGTCACACACTCTGTCCTTACAAAGTTATTCCACTGCCATCAGACAAACATGGAAGCAATTTCATAAAATGCTGTAAAAACCTATCAAGCACAATCACAAACAGACAAAAGGTTCAGTCTGAAATTTAAAGTTTAAAAATATTTGCATTTGTAATAAAAGAGTTTAACCCATTCTGAAGATTGATTAATGGGAGTAACCTATTCTGGAAATGAAAAGTAGCTGCAAATTTGGCAGGAAGACCTGCAATTCTCAAAGTTCAGCACTGCTACAAATTTTCATTTTGATCAGAATGTCTCTCTGTTTGAAACAATTGAAAAGGCCAACATTAATATCCAACTACATGAGCTCTGAATGGACATCCAATTCTTCCAAGATTTAAAGTGCCATTTTTTTCTTGAAAGCAAAATGGTTTGAAAAATACCAGAAGTCAGCCAACAAATACAACAATAATCTTTAAGAACAGACTGCTGCAAAAAAGATGTAGAAGTAACAGTGACTTGATTATRCAAATAAACATTCAGGTTCTGCCAAATTCAAACATCTGGCGCTCATCTGTTCTTCCAGGACTAAGCAGTTCCATCAGAATCACTTRTAGTGCCAGCATCTTTTAGCTAACAAGAAAAATCTGCATATAGATTGAATAGCTATTTATAGCTCTATTATTACAGGCAAGAGGGACATTTTCTGGCACAGGGTCCAGCCAAGAGCCAGAGGTGAAAATGGCAGAAGACAGGACTCGTCTCCTGCACCTCAACTTAGCAACTCCCTTGTAACTATGGTTGCTACCACATAGAAATTCTGTGATAAAAGCTGATATTTGTGCTGTTGGCCCTGCTCTGAGGGGGCCTTCCCCAAGCCCCAGAAGATCATATCAGCTCAGATCAGCTCAGATCAGCTCAAATCAGCTCAGATCAGGACAGATCAGGTCAGATCAGGTCAGATCAAGTCAGATCAGGTCAGATCAGGACAGACATACTCTGGCAGGCTTGGAGCAGCGGGACAGCCGAGACCCAGCGCCGCTGCCGCACRTCACACTGGAAGGATGCGTTGGGAGTGGCACTGTGGAAGCCCTGGCGACACAGCAGCTGGCACTGCTGGATGTTTGGAGCTTGCCCAGGAACATTTTCACAAAGTACAGCCCCGTTGAGAACTGCTGAGGCACCAAATGGCAGAGCACACTGCGGACCTGCAGCATGGGAGAAAGGGGACAGGAATTAGTGCCATGCTATGGTGACTTCCAGGAAAAAGCCCACAAACCCCTCATGTGCACAGATTCAAACCCAGACAGAGCCCTGTGCCTTTCCCACTCATCAGCTTTGATCTGATTTGAGGGCAGCTTGGTTCAGGTTWCTGAAGTGGATGGCAAGACACATATTGACTGTTATGGGTCCAGAAAGGGACGTGGTTTCTAGGAACAGAGACATCTTGAACAGTCATGAATAAATTTAAGCAGGAAATGAGAAGGAGATTTCTAACCAACAGCAGAACAAACCTTCACTAAAGATACCTAGGGGAAGCAGGCAGGGCCAAGTAAACCTCATCTCAATTCCCTTTAGATTAAATTTTGAAAGGTTTCAGATCAGRAGCCCGTGACTGTGGTGCCAACAGAACCAGGATGTTTCTAGTGACCAGCAGGTCAGTATATACATTATATATACACATATATAAACAGCAGTACAGAGCTTTGGAACTGAAGCAGTTTTCTCTATCAACTCACTCTGTATGATTACAGTCATTCCAACCCTGCTAACCCACTGTAAYAGACTATTACAACAGGCTAATTACAATGAGAATTAATTTCTATTAATCAATACAAACCAACTGCTTCACTCAACAGTAGGCAAATCCCAATTTAATTACTGAATATACCCAGTGACAATTAAACACTTATGAGTTCCAGAGCTACAATRCATAGGAAATAAAAAACAATTTTCTCACTTATAAATAAAGAAAAAGATGTTATCATATCGTACAATTAACTTGCTTGTTGTATATATAGATCATTTTCCAAACTGCAATGCTCAGATCAGTCCTAAACTTCCTGATCACTGCAGGRAGGCAAACACTGATGATGGTTCAGGACTGAGCACCCTCCCTCTCCCCTTTTGATGGTGGTATGAAGATTAATTCCATAATTAAGCACCCACTTCTGTTAAAGTATTAAAAACCTTGGATTAAACTTTCAGTTGAAGTATTAAAACATTTCAGGACGAATCTGGGATCCAGAGTGTGCAGAACATCTTTGTTTTCCAACTCTGAGCATTTTAATGCCAACAAAAAAAAGCTTTCATATCTGCCTTACTGAAATGCCAAGTGCATATTTTTGTCCAAGTCTCCTTTATAGCAATTTTTTCACATTAAATCTGTAAATGGGGCCACTGCATTCCTTCTCTTCACTCATTGACTCTGTAGCCAGACTCTTTCTCAGGAAAGGTGGAAACCTGGCATCCTTGCTTAGCAAGCTTCTAATAAATCTCCCAAGGTTTTAGGAACAAAAGATATCTCTGTAAAAGAGACAGTAATACTTATCCTGGCAGTAAAATTACTTTCATATATCTTTATACAGAGCACATAAAAATCAGTCTGTGGTTTCTTAATTGYTCTAACATATTTCTACATTCAGCAAGTCCCATCCAGGCTCAGCTGAATGCTGCTCCACTGAGATTTGGTGTGTGAACCAGGGAACCAACCAGGCCCCAGTACAGAAGTGATCAATGGTTTCCTGGTGTGATTCAGAGGTATCAGATCACCATCAGTAATTTGCTCATTTTTCCCTCAAGAGATGCCACTTCATTTACTGTTGTTGTCAAGCCTGCACCATTTTGCCACTGTCCTGTTTCTTGGTCCTGTAGGAGTGAACCAGAATCTCACTGAATACTGACATTTATAGGTGTGCCAAAAGATTTCCACGAGAAAATTAACAYCTCCAGGACCTTCTCTGGAAACCTTTCTCTGCTCTGCCTCTAGTCAGAGTTAAGGGAAGCAGGCATGAGGATGGGAGATGCGTGTGAGGACTGCTGAAGTACTTGGCATCATCTCTCCAGTGCATGTCAGCCACAAGAAATTGGATTCTCCCTCCAGTGGAAATGATTAAATTAATGAAAACCTTCTGCCATGCACTGGCACTCTGAATTATTACTTTCTGTTTACAGCTGCCTCTCCTGATGCTGGAGGAGAAATTTATCATCTTTTCCCACCACAACAGCTTCTTTTTCTCATAGACAAGATCTCCTTTTCCTGRACAATTACTAGGACTAGAGGTATAAGGCTGGATAGACTGAGGAGAAAAGTAACTTTTGATTCTTTATTTTTGCACAATAACTAACTTGTTTATCATGAAAAGTTCCACTRCTATTTCAAAATCCAGGGAAACCATTAAAGACTATTTCAATCTCTATGCAAAAAATAACAAATAGATTTCAGTAAAGCCAGGTTTCCACTATACTTTCAAAGCAGTTCTATCTCAGTATTTAAAAAAAAAGGAATTCATTAATCACTATTAGTCACTATGTTCTCTAGGAAAAGTACAGGATGGAGCAGCACTGTACTTGTGGTCAGCTCTGCTTCTCTGAAGAGCTAAAACCTGCCCTGGATGGTGACACTGAGGTGACTACACCACCCTCCTTYGGAGCTCAACTCCTCAGAGCTCAGTTGGCATCTCCACACAACACCACAAGGGTGGGGCAGATACAACCATGGGATCTCCTGGCTTCTCATAAAATCCCATCCTCAGAACCCTCTGTTGATACAAGAGTCCAAAGAAAATTTTTTCCAAGTTGGCTGAGCAGTTCTCCAGTTCATGAAAACCTTGCAAGCAAATGGGTTGACATGATCAGATATTTTGTAATACAATTGTAGGATCATTAAGTTTGTACGATCATTGAGCCCAGCTATCAACCCAGCCCTGTCAGCTCCAGCACTAAACCATGTCCCCAGGTGTCACATCTACTATTTGGTTGGTGAGCATAAGCATGTGTTGCTTTTTATACAGCAGAATCACAACAGGAAACTGAAGCAAATCATGTGGTCTAGTTTCCCTGATATTTTTTCAACCCTTCTTCCCCAAAACTAAACAAAACAAACAAACAAACAAACAAAAAAAAAAAATCAAACCCTGAAAAATCACAAAACAAACCCCAAACAAAAAAAAAATACCAGCTCTGAAAAGAGCAGTATCCTGAAGACATCAGTTGAAGGTTTTCTTTTTACATCACTACTTTCCACACTAATCATTACATTTTGGAGCATAGCCTTGTAGAAAGTTTAATTAATTTTGCTTCACTTCAGTGATGGGAAAATGCATAAAGGCCATTGCAAATTAAATTTATACAAATGTCTCCCATTTGGATATCTCACTGGAAACCATGACTGAATTCCAGTTCTTCACAGCTCTGGTCATGCAGGAAATACTCTGTGAATATGCAATGTTTTGGCACATCCTTTTCACAATTCTGGTCACAAGCCAAGAGTCAGAATGGCAGGAGCATACATTTTTCAAATTTTATTTTAGTCAGCTGAATGGTTTTTAATCCCAGAGCCAGCTCAGACTGGAGCAGGTTCAAGTTTGCAGCAAGCTGTTCAGATTGGCTTTATAGCTGGGTTTTATAGCTCAAATAGTTTGATTCAAYCAATTTTATGAATAAGGAAAAGTCAAGGATCTGTTCCCTTCTCCTTTTTCCCTGTCAAAGCCCCTGAAGAAAACTGGACATCATGCCTAGGCAGGTCTGAAATCTGCTATAATGCAAAGATTAGCATGCTGCTTGAGCAAAAGTGTCTAAGGGTCTGAAGAAATAAGATTAAACACAACCAAAAAGTGGAAAAATTTAGGATCTGGGTTAAATTCCAGACCTGGATTTGCTCACAAGTGCCTGAAGCAGGAACTCACTTGCACATTCTGGTCTTCCTCCGCTCACTCGTGTCCCTGGCACCTCCTCTCCATTGTCAAAGACACACCAGCAGCTCTGCTGGTCCTGGCTGCACTGCACAGCTGAGAAACCCCCWCCCTCCTCTTCACACTGGGGGATGTAGCCTCTGGCAGCTTCTCGGGAGACAGCTCTGGACTTCAGCAGGTTACACAAACTGGGACCTTTAACGAGAGAAATTCTTTGCACGATGTGGAATAGAAGATGACAAATTGACCTAAAGACTTTACGAGCAGCAATTCCAGCTGGTTTTACTGGTAGGAAGAAAGAAAAATCACCACAAATCCATAAATAACCTGAATCATCATAGAAATAGGGAATTCTGCTAGAAAACAATCACATTTTTTCTAAAGATTAAAGTGCAAGTGATACTGTTTTAGAAAAGTAGTTGAAAAAATGATGTTATTTATTTTTCACTAATATATATTTTTTTAAATAAATGTGATGGTGTTCTAAATAAATGTGATGGTGTGATGTCTAGATGCTGATATTTAAAACGCAAAAAAAATCAAGTTAATGTTTTTAGCAAAAATCTTTGGTCAAGGTAATTTTAAATGTAGTGATAAGATCATTTACATTTTAAAACAGTTTACATGGTGGTAAGAAATTAAGGATTAAAAAATGCATAGAAGCYTGTTCATCAGTTTGTCTAGACTGGTTTATTTCTGGTGTTATGGAAGCAAAGGGTAACTATTTTCAGATGCCCTTTCAGTGATGTTGTGCTTGTATGTACCACACCATCGAGGAATTAAACTGTGAGCCTCCCGTGTTCTGCAGGCAGCATTCTGAGAAGGAAAGCACATGTGCTGCAAAGCATGAGGCACCACAGGCAGGGGGCACAGCATTACTCACACTCAGGATTGCCATCCAAGGCTTTGCTGCCACGCTGGAATATTTCCCCTGACACAGGATCCACACACCAAATAGCTGCGTTGGATCTCTGCAGCACAGCGAATTCTCCTGTCTGCAAAGGATCAAGGACGTGGCATTGCAGAGCAATTGGATTTTAACACAGACACAMCAAAATCTGTACCCCAAAGACTGGTTAAAATACTTCATTATAATTAGCTTTGTACATTTATACAACATGCTGAGAAGAAACACAAAATACATTCTACCTGACCTAATAGGCCAGTCCCTGAGACAATCAAAAATCATTTAGGTTGGAAAAGACCTCTAAGATYATTGAGTCCAACCATGGAGCAGGACTAAAAGTCCATTGAGATGAAGTGCTGAYAAAATCCTGGTTTGAAATGTGTTCAAAAATGTGTAGACGTGTCTTAAAGATAAGATTTAGTGGTGGACTCAACAATGTTGGGGYAATAGTTGGACTTGATCTTTGCAGTCTTTTCCAACCTATATGATCATGTGATCTATAGGATATTGATTACATGAAATGTCTATTCCTTGCCCCTGCTCACTGCCTCATTTTGAGAGCATCACAGACTCTGTGTTTTTGGGATATCTGCACCCAGCTCCCATTCACACTATCATTCTCTCACAGCCCAGGAAGACAGAGACCCYAAATGCCTTCAATTCAGATGTGCCTTTTAAGCACAGTTTGCAAGAGCACCAGGCAGAGCCAGCCTGTGGGAAGGAAGTGTGGGCAGGCACTGAGCTTCCTATTCCCAACCTTCATCTCAAAACCATTGAAACTCTGCCTTCTGCATGGCAAACCTGCTGTCAGTTTTGTCTTACCCTTTTCTTTCAGGTTAACAGAAATGCACAAGGGATGCCTAAGGAGCATGGAYAGAAAGTGTAGGATTAGGGCATGGTGTAAGCAAAACTGCTCCCTCCCTCAGTCATGTCAAATCACCTCGAGGCAGTTGGGGATGAACAGATCAGCTGCAGAGGAGTCCARCTTTGCACTGCTCTGTCTCCAGCGGGAAATTAAGGCATTGGTTCGAGACCGCTGACATGAAGTCTGGCCTGTGAGAGGGAAAACATTTTTAAAATAAAATCAAGTTTCAGACCTAAGCAAGAGAAAGGGTTCCATCACCAGCTCCCTCACACTGCATTAGGCTCTGCAACAGTCTCAGGCAGGAATTCCTGGTTGGTCTTTGATAATCACAGAATGGTTGAGGTCAGAAGGGATCTCAACACCTGGATAGACAACTGGTCCAATCCTGCTCATGCAGGGCCACCAAAATAGAAAATCCCCTCTCAAATCTCAAAAGCCAAAATCATACACGATGAAATTAAATGAATTAGCAAAATAAGAACAACATTTCCAGTTCTTCTCTTGCAATGGTAAGAASCAAGCCTTACTTCATGCATATCATACTAGAATTTGCAACCAATTTTTAAAATTTGCAAGAACAGGTAAAGACAAATACTTAAGAAGAAAAACCAACTGACATTCGGGAAGTTCTGCTGAGCGTGAGACCAAGGAATCCGTGACATAACGTCCTCTCTCATCCACGCACCAGCAATGACCTGGCCAGGGAAGAAAAGCAGCTTTGTTTTAGAAGTTGCACTGCAGAATGCTTTGTTGCACACTGGAAGATCCTCATCTTCAGCAGCAGTATAGAAAGCAATCAGTAAATCCAAGTCAGAGTTAACTCTGCTATCCAGGGGTAAGTAGACCACACCTGAGAGCAGTGATGTGAATTGAAATGCAGCAGCTCGGCTGAGAATCTCCCATTGCAGCTTTAWCACCTCCTCCCAGAATCTGGCATCATCCACAAACTTACTCAGGATGCACTTCATCTCATCACCCAGGTCATGAGTGAAGGCAGTAAGGAATACCAGCCCCTGGACCAACCCCCAAGGAACACAACTAACAGCAAGCAACCAAATATCTGCTGATTTTTGAGCCCAATGAGCTGCCACTTGACTTCTATCAATATATACACATCTTGTAGACCCCATCACCTTCTTCCAGTCTGACTACTACTGGTTTTCTATCTTTTAATTAGAATTATCCTTAGGTTTTTTGGGTTTGTTGTTTTTTTTTTTTTTTTTTTTTGTTTTTTTTTTTTTTTTTCTTATTTGATTTTGTCTATATTGAAACTGACACTTGCAAAGCTACTTTCAAAAAAATCACTCTAGCTTTGTTTAGGCAGCCCAGAGTGTCTTGTCAGGAATTGCTCACCTGTGCTCTCATAGCACTGAGTTGGCTCCCAGTTTCCCAGGCCATCACACTGGGGGATGTAAGGGAGAAATCCCAGCTGTGCTGCTTCCCCAGCAGAACCCTTTGAAGCAAAGTGACTCTGCCAGTAGAAGTGCAGGACTATAAAAGAGAAATAAAAGAAGGTKGTTAGTGGCCAATACAGGATATATTAAATACACATATTTGCAAAAACCTGAATATTTYCTGTACTTCAGAAGACAAATTAATAAATGTTTTAAGTACATACAGGCTGGTAAGTGCCTGGATTTTTCATTTGTGTTGTGTCACACATATGAGACAACTGCAATCAGCTCCTGGAGGAGCAGGTTAATGACCTTGATTAATTACAACTGCTGAGTTGCACCTGCTTTTCAGCAAAGTTTGAAATTTGACATCAAGGGCTCTTGCACAGATTCTGGGCATGACTCCATTTAATTCAGATYTCCCTTCCACCCACCTGACCACGCAGCCAGCTGGAGAGCAGAGTCACTGCCCGACAGCAGCTTTTGGGACATCACTGCCTCCATGCCAAAGGGCCCAGCAGAGCGCAGGAGGTCACTGTCCATCAGCTGGATCCCCTTGGCCAGCAAGAAACTCTCTCCAAAGGCAAACTGGGAACTGTTTGAGGCCAGRATGAGCTGCTCTGCCCCCTCCATAAATTTCATAGCTTCCTGCTTCACACCTTCACATATACCAGGACCTGTATAAAAAAGTATGAAGAGTATATTAACAACTTTCATCCAAATCCATTAAAGATTTGCTTGTGGAAACTAACTGGTCTTTTAATTAGCATTGTCTGTTTGCCTCTGYACTCATTCAGTTTTGAATTGCATGGTGAAGTAAGTAAAGGAGACTTTCAGTGCTTAGCTGTTGAACAGTCTGAGAGTACCAGGAGTCACACAAACCTTCTCCATGCTCTGGGCCAAAGGCTTGAGAATTTTAAGTTAAGTCCTCATTGGTTACAAACAGAATTAATAWGTCTCTACAGAAAATTCCCTCAGTTGCTGCCATTAAAAATGGGATCAGAAGTGAGAGTCAGAAAGGAAAATTAAAGCAYATCCCTTGGGTCTGGAGTAGCAGCTGACACTTGGCCTGTCCTCTCCATACATCTACTGACCCAGAAACAGCTCCACTAAAGCTGCTCCTCCAAAACAACTCTGTTAATGTGCTTCATTCATCCCTTCCATTCCCCACAGAACTGGAATCGCCAGCAGTTTGCCATTCATCATCCTCTCTCTTTCTCAGCTGGCAAAATGCAGTGTGATGAGGACAATTTCAGTGATGGCATTTCTAAAGTAGTTCATGTGCTGGAGTAGCCCCAGGGAGGGMGCAGCACCTTTGTGGAGGTGTCCAGAGAGAGAGGTCACTGCACGTCAGTGCTGGCCTCACTCTCTCCTGGTGACTTCTAGGGAGTGTCTGTTACTCTTGACCACATAACAAGAAAATACCATAGTACAKAAAATCCCTCTTGCTGCATTTTAAGGGATTCTTGAAAGTCATWTACATTACAGTGTAATCCTGATTTTTTCATACAACTCTTCACACTTTCTAATATCCTTTACCATCTGGATAAGTATCTTCTGCAAAGCCATTATCTGTCCAAACTCCAAATTATAAAATATACCCAAACTTGAGATGGAACTTTATTCCTCCTTATTCACAAAGCTCAGGCATCCTTTATTTACCAGAAATGATATTTACCACTCCTGATAAGCACTGATAATGGCAGGGCTGATGGTCTTCCTGACAAGTTATTGTCTGCCACTTCACAGCWATTGAAAGGACTTCCCTCTCTTGTGGCAGAAAATAAAAGAAACACCACTATTTAGATGCCAGAAATTGCTACTTACATGCTGGAAYCTGGTTCACTCCTGCCCTTGTTCCTTCCAGCTCTCCTCCTTTGCTATCAACACACCAACAATCACGAAGCTCAAAGCGGCCTAATGGAGCACTGAAATCAGTATARGGCCCTGGGTAATAGCTCAGCTGCTCAGTCAGGAGCTGCCAGAACGTGTAKGGGTCCAGCAGAATGTTCTCAGATGCACTGGGCAGGTTTCCTTGCAGCACTTCAGCTGGGAGATCCGAGAAGGAGGAATACGCCGTGAACGCGGGGAAGACATTCTGGTGCCCAGCCTCATACAGAGCTTTMACAAAATCTGKAAAGCCTCCAGATGCTGCCTCTTTATAGCCTGCTATTGTGCTCAAGAGATCAGCCACGGGCAGGGCTTTGCCTTGGTTGTTCTCTGCAATCCACCTTTGGTACCACTGCAGGGCTGTGTCGGGAGGGCCATCGCACTGCACCCTCCTCCAGCCGCCCTCGGCATCGCACTGCGGGATGGAAATGTTGGATACCTGCACAGCGCTCGGGGCTGACAGCAGCAGCTTCACAGCCCTCAGGAACTCCTGACCAGCCTTCAGCTGGCAAGCACTCGGGCCTGGGGAAAAGAAAAACATGCACCATTTCTAAATGCACAGAAGATATGATAGCCCTACCCTCCAGCACAATAAACAGCACTACTGAAACTTGGCCACCCATCCCAATAATGACAACAACATTCCTGGCCTCGTTACTGCGAGGGCTTGGCGATATTAAGGTCCCATGCTGAACCAGGGTAACATTTTCAAAGGGATGAGAGCCCTCAAAGATGAATTCAGATATGGTTATTCAAACACGTGAGTACACTAGGTGCCTGTAGTTCTTACTGGGCAGGCTGCATGCTTGGTGCCACTAAATGCCTTCCWGGATCTGTTCACCAGTGTATCTGAKAMAAAGTGTATCTGAAAATACCAACCAGGTATTTCCAGATACACTTGGTAATCTGGTTGTTAATTCTTATTCAGCCAATCCCTGTAAAAGCAACCATGTGAATAGTGGGATAATACTGAATTTATTTCTCTTTGGGCTGAATCAGAATTTTAAGATTGTGTCCTCTCTTCCTAGTCTCTACTGAACATTGCTGTTGAATATAAAAATACCATCCTTCAAAATACTGGAGTGAGTTTGTTTTAAAAGCCTTTTCTGCCATCTCCAGAGCCAAAATTTCACTTTGCCACCAAGCAGCTCTACAAATCCAGCCAACCACAGGAGCTCATCATTTTTTGAGTACCAGAGAATTCTGAACCTTTTTATTTTGGACTRCACTGCAGATGGGTTGCTAGATATAAATCCCCTCTCAATTCAGATCACCACAATAAACTCCCCACTACTTCTGCAAACTGCTACTCAAAGGAGCTCCCTCCCTATGCACCACTCTCAACTGCTGCACACTCTGCTATCCCTCCTAAAATGAGAAGCAGGCTCTCCTCTTGCTCTGTTCTCCCAGTTGGTGTGTCATTTTCAGTTCACAGAAACTTGAAAGACAAATATTCACAGTCTATGTGCTTCCTTCTTGCTTCATATTCCACAAAGAGCAAGGAGAGGCAGTTCACAGGCTGCCAAACCGATGTCAAAAATCACTTGCAATTCACTTTTTTGGCCTATGTGACCCTTACGAGAAACCTACCAGCCACTGAATCCCGCTCCTATGTTTGGACTCCTGAGGATCTATTCTTGAGCTAAAAAGACTAAATCAAGTTCRTAGTTTAGGGCACTGAAAATCCAAAGTTCTTAGTAAAAGATGAGCCAGTGACGGAGCCCAAGTGACTTTTTCACCCAGCGGGGGTCACATTCAGCTCTGCAGATGCTCCAGGTCTCCGGGCACCATGGATGTTCCACACAACAACTGCATGTTTAGGATGAAACAGGCCAACAGCACCTTCATCAGCAAGGCAAGACCTCAGCCCCCTCTGCTCTGAGTGTGCCCACCCTACACCCTGAGCACCTTTAGGAKATCATGACTGACACACACTGTACTTCCCTGCCACTGTAAAGCTAACTTGCTTTCCTATTAGGAGACATTTGCACATGTCATCCATTTATTTCCAGATGGAATCAGATATGAAGAAAGAACCACGCAATTCCAATCCAAAAGAAAGCATCTTTAAATTCCCAGTCCCTAAGACTTACACTGCATCGGCTTTCCAGCTTCTCCCCTTATTCCTGGAACAGTCCTGCCGTTCAAATCGACACAGAAGCAATTTGTCCCAAAACACTGGAGTGGCAGGAAGTCTCCATCCTCATTACATGAGGGAATAAAGAGATCTGACCCTGCAGGCAGACTTTGCTTCAGCTYTCTCAGGTTTCTTCTTTGCTTCTCRCAATCAGTGGGGCACCTTGGGCGTTTGCCTTGACGTCTGGAGCCTGGAACTTCCTTTCCCAAAGTGTCCAAACACCAGCACTCTCCTGCATAGCACTGAACTTCCTCATACCTCCCCTCCTYGGTGCAGGTTGGAACAAACAGGTCCCTTGGCTCCTCACCACAGYCTCTGGATCCCAGCGCCAGTTTCACCACTTCACCTAAATCTTCAGCAATGCTTCTGGGGACAGAAATCACTTGCTGAAGAAAAGTAAAGAACTCTGGTAGTTCCAGGATGGAAGAAAGGAATTTCATCATTTTCTGGTTGTCCTGCAGAGTTACAGTGCGGCCAAAGCTGCCCACAAGAGGTTTGCTCAGAATGGAGCTCCCCTTTGACACCTCCATTGAAAATGCCTCAGCTGATTCCAGAGGGCCCTGGCCATTATCCCTCTCTGACACATCCTCCTGCAGGAAAAATTGGCCAATGCTGTGTTTCCCACTAGTGCCAAGTACCCCTGTGAAATTAAACTGGATCAAATTCTTCAAGAACCTCCCTCCGAAGAGGTTTTCTTGGAACCGCTTGGGATTGGCAGTAAATCTCAGTGCCACCTGCGCCAGCTCCCTCGATGGGAACATCCCCGTGATGGCTTCACCAAGGGTGGTTTCCARCTCAGCAGTCTGGCTGACAAACGGGCTTTGTGTGAGTGGAGATGACAATCCAGAGTCCAGAAACAGCTCCTTGAAGGAGGGAGGGCAGGGTCTTGAAAAGCCATCAATTTTTTCTGACTGTTTATCTGGCGTGGAAAACAAATTGGACTGACTGAAGTACCCAGCAGGGCCGTGAAGGAGCCTCGACAAGGCTCGTCGCCGCTTGGAGATGCACGACTGTGCTTCACCTGCAGAAAGATATTTAAAAAAAAAAAAAAAAAGAAAGAAAAAAAGAGCAAATTTTGGAATCTCCAGAACCTGTAACTCTATTGCTCTCTTTTGAGCAGCTGGGGCAGAAACAATATTTAAGTATAGATTAACCTGGTTCCAAACTATGCATCAGACACATTGATAAGGGAATTTGAAATGTTAGTGCATGGGGTCTGCAAATAAAATTCTCCAGTCAAGAAACAAAATGAAAGGAAGCATTCCTTCCCCATGGCCRAGTTCTCTGCTCTGTGGTCTTTTACTGGTTCTATTGCTTTCCAATGCAAATCCTCAACCCTGTGGCTGAAAGAATGAAAAATGTGTTTTCCAAATATTTGAGCTTTCTAGTAGGATGCCTGTTGCTAATGAAAACCTCTGATGATTCAGGTGAAATGTGTGAACCTAAGAAGGAGAAACAGAATGCAGAAGAACAGCAAGTTACTTTAAACAATGCCCACTAAAGAGGAATTTATGGAGGTTTCCTAACAGGATCTTCAGTTTCATAGTGAGATGTTCATTGCGAGAGTTTTGAAAATAAATTGTTAAAATTAGTAATAGAGTGCTAAGGACCAGATGGCATTCACAAATGAGCTCTAAGGGAAAAAATACAGAAYTCCAACAGAAATAGACAAATGTCAGGATATTGAGGGTACCAACAGTGGCCCTGGTCACCCAGATCCTGGCCAAGCTGTGTCACAGGAGCTGCACCCAGCCCCACCTGCACTGATACAGAGCAGCCACTGCTCCCTGTTAGGAGGCAACACATCAGTGAAGGAGGACTGAGCTTAGGGCTCAAAAGGCAGAAAAAAAGGAAAGACTTGGTAAATATAAAGAATCAGACAGACAGGATGGTTATAGCACTGGCTGCATCTCTGGAATGCACACAGCAGCTTGACTTCTGTGCCACACAGTCACCTGGCCCTGAAGAGTAGCAGAATTATGGAAAAGGAATACAAAAGTAATAGAACTATAGGGAAGGGAGGCAAAATCATTTTGATGACAGAACAACTTTTCCAGTATGAGAGAACAGTTAGCCTGGACAAAAAAAAACTATGAAAAAGGTTTTTAAAAAGCAGCATTTTCCACATCATTCACAATAGACAATTATTATTCAGTATTTCTCACAGYACAGAGAAGTCCAGATGTAGAGAGCATAATTATGATCATGAAATTTATTGCCAGAGAGTGCTAGGAAGGATAAAAGATTAGAGGGCAATKAGCAAATCCCTGGAAGTTAACTCCATAGGGGAGGGCTCAACACAGTGATCTGGACTCAGCCTCCAGTTTGGGGTGTGTCCCACCTGCAGGAGGATATTTGGAAGCTCTGTGCATTTTCCAAGTGTCTCACACTTTCTCCCCAAGCACCACTGCTGTCCCTGGAGGGGACAAGATGGATAAACAGCTTTAGTCTATCCCAGCACTGCTTCCCTTGGATTCCCCACTCCATCTCCATTCTTTCTACAATCAGGCAATATGATAAACCAAGCACAAATCCTGTTAACAGTAAGGATAAAAGCTGGAAAACTTAACAGCTGCTAAAACAGATAAGCAAGTAATCTGATATTCTGTGGCTGACATCATTCTCACTCCTCCTCTTGCACCCTTGTCCTGCTCTGCAGTTCCTGACAGGACCTCAGGGTCTCTTCGCAGAAGTTTCTTTGTAAAAGAACTTTCTGTAGGATGGGCCCCTTCTGTTTTCAGTGTTGGCTCTTGGTTAGAGGGATGAAGAACATTCCTCAGAGGGCCAATAAGTCAGTGTAAGCCACAATTCCACAGGAAGGGTAATATGAAACAAATGTAGGATCATGGTTCATAAACACTCTCCCCTCCTACCCAGTGCKGAATCAAGGCAAAGCAGAGGAGGAAAGAATAAACACAAAAGGCACTGCTGGGATGAACCCACAGTAAAAGGTCTGAAAAGAGGCGTGTCCCTGTCAGGACTGYCTGGTGATGTGAAAACTGCCCCAGGTGACGTGAGAGCCCCACATGCTGCCCACACCTACGGCTCTGACTCYTCCAGTGTTCACACTGCTGAGTGTGAGAGCCAAAAACATTAGAGAATCACAGAAACATTAWGGCTGGAAAAGACCTGTAAGGTTAYTGAGTCAACCATTAACCCACAGCACTGCCAGGTCCACCACTAAACTGYGTCCCTAAGTACCACATCTACATGGGTTTTGACCACGAAATAAAACAGAGGAGAACTGGAGACACACACAGGGCATGTAGCTGTCTGAAAAGACTGCAGCTATATCCTCATTAAATACCTTCTCAGGAGTTAATCTGTGAAACCTCTGCAGAAATTTTCCCCTGCTTAAATTTCCTGAGCCTGCCAATAAAAGCTGCAAGCAGCCTCAAGTCATTGCCCTCCTTTCCTCCCCCCACTCAAAAAATTATCAGGAGGGCTCAGCAAAGCATACTCAAAGAGAAAACAACCAGTCCCAACATATGGTGAGGCCTCTCAGAGGTTCCCTCGCAATATCCCTGCTGATCAGCCTCGAAGGCACRCTGAAGTTTTCATTTCACAGAAAGCCTGAGTGTGCCCAGAGTGCTCCGAGCACTTGGAGCTGTGACACCCAGGGCAGATTCCTCCTTTTTTAGCTGCGTGGGAAGCTGTGCTCACAGACAGAGCAATTGCCTTCCCCCAAGGCAGCCCCCAYATTAAGACCCTGTGCCCCAGCCCTCCAGCACAATCCTGAATATTTAGGTAGTGCACTTCAGAGTGAAGGTTTTTAACTTTCCTCCTCCCCTCTGGCCCCTGGACATTTCTGCTGTCATTTCCATTTGGGGCACTGATTTGATGGTGTATTCTCTGTGGAATTTCTCAAAGCCCAAACCTATACACCATTTCTGAATTGTTTGTTGGGTGGTTTTGTTTGTTTGTTTGTTTGTTTGTTTTTTTACTGGATTTGGCAGTTTTCATGGCAAAATACACAGAGTTGGGAAAAAAAACAGTCAGGATGGGAGACGACTTAGAAATTCTGCAGCATTTTACCAAAGGAAGGAGGTAAAACACAAAATCACCATCACTTGCTTCCTTATATTACCCCAGATATTCACAGTTAACACCCCAGTTCCTGGAGTCAAGAGAGAGATATCAGAGCTGCAAAGAAAAACCTTATCATATGCAAAACGAAAAGGCTAAAGAAAGGTCATAACTGAAAATTAGAGCAGCATGATATTTAATAATTCATTAGAATGTGATTCTTAACCACAGGGAAGTTTTGGGGTCTTTGAACACCAGAATCCATCAGGGCCAGGAAAGGAGCTGTTCTGCTCTTTTTCCTCCTAAAGGCACTGMGGTAAGGGAGTGTTTTTCCTTTCCCCAATGTCACACATACCGCAGGCTGGGGGCTGTCCTCTCCTCCTTGTGCCCGGGATCTCTGTGCCCTGGCTGTCCACGCACCAGCACTGTCCCCGCTGGTGGCACTGTGTGGCCGCGTAGCCCCCGTCGGTGGCACAGGATGGCACGTAGGGGTGCTGGAAACGCAGGGCTGCAGAACGCTCAGCCTCACACTTCGAGGGGCCTGCAGGGAAAACAGTGTGCATTCAGCAAGGAAGGTTTAAAGTTTCAGAGCCAACTCTGTTTCATACATTGTTTGCCTACTTAGGAAAAAGGAAAAAAAAATTAATTTCCTGATCATTTTCAGTGACACGTCAAGCTCCAGCTCAAAATGTGAATACTCCATCCTCTTCTTCCCTGGAGAATTTGTCCCATGGTTTTCTACTGTAGGTATTAACTTCTGAAAACTAAACAAAAGAAGATAAAACCTCAAAAAAAATTTCAGCCACAGCTGCAAGTAGGCAGAGAGGAACATCTCTCCCAGGGAACCATGCCGGGGCCTGAGGGAGCTCTGGCCCTCAGTGCAAAAGCAAACTTGGCCAACAGAGACAGTGTGGACTTTGGGGGACCAATTTGAAGGCAAACTGAAGAATTGAGGCATTGCTCCTGCAAGCAGATCCGCACCTGACTGGAAATTTGGGCTGAGACTACCCCATTCTCTATTTCCTTCTGCAGGGATCTGAAAASCCTGTCAAACTGACCTTTATGGCAGAGAAGGCAAAAATTCATCAAGTAAATTTTCCRGGGTATGATCTCTCTAGTACAGGACTTAATCCTAACAGGAATTTTGTTGTTTATTCCAACCTGTAATCTTATAGCCTACACATTTCTCACCTTCAGAACTTTCCAGGTACATCCAGCTGTGTAAGGCAGCAAGAGCCCTGTGTCACAGCAACCTGCTCACCCTAATTTGAGTAGTTTCAGGTGACAGTGTGAGAACTGGGTAAGTCACCAGAGCATTGCCCTCGGTGGCTGATGAACGAGGTCACATCTCCATCTTGTGGCTGGTACAGCTTCATCTGTGCTGACAGCTGCTACAGCCAGAGCCAAGCCAAAAACACTGAGCAATGGAGAGGGAAGATGGTTTCCAGACTCCCAAGAAGGATCAGCTTGTCCCAAAGCCAGGAAAACGGCATGACTGTGTGGCCAGAACACTGACATCAGTATCTGCTTGATRTTTCTGGTGATGCAACTCCTCAGCAAGTCAGACACAATGTCAGAGGAGTTTGGGACTTTGGATAGGAGCTTGAACTATCACACAGGAGATCCAAACTCTCCCCAGTAGCCAAGGCAGTTTGCTCTGGGCTCTGGTCTTGGTGGAAGGARGTGCCTGACCTCGTGTCCTGCAGAGTTCATTGCCTGTAGGCAGAGAAACTCTGTCCTCATGTGCCTGCCCTGACCAGGGAAGGAGTGGGCTCAAGGGCACATCCAAAAGTTCAGCCTTGCTGGCCAAGACTCTACAAACTCTTGTGTGGCCTCCTGGGAATGAAGTGTGTTGTGATCAGCTTAAAATCCTTCCTGTTTCTGAGTCTACCAACATAAATTAGAGAGTATTTTCTCAGGTTTTTAATTTCATAAATCAACAAATCCATCTCCATAATCTCAGGGCAAGAGATACGGAGAGTTTATGGGGTTTTAAAGAATGCAATCTGCAATTGCATGGGAAAGCATCGATCAGAGGATGGGTATGATCTGCTGGTAAAGAATGCACAATGCAGGGGATAAAAGCCAGCTGCAATTTTTGCATGGAAACTGTGATATTACCTGTTTTTAGGGCAAGACACTCCTAGAACAACTCTCTCCAACAGCAGCTGTCACATATAASCTCCAGGACTGCCACTTGACTTCCAGGACACCCCAGGGTGTTACTTACAGCGGAATTTGCCAGAGGTGGCCAGCTGCACCCCCAGGAATCGCCTCTGCAGGATGCGATGGACGCTGGACTCCGGGAACGCGCGGGCRGGCTCTGGCTCAGAGAAAACCGTGTCGTAAACTTCATCAAGGAGCAGCTCCAAGCCTGGCAAGGACAGACTTTTAGCATAGGGCCTGCTTTTAAAACAGAAGTCACCCTTACACCAGAGGAGCAAAACTCGGAGACTCTCAGGRAAAGTATATCCAGCTCTCAAAACTAGTTAAAAGTGAAGTTATACCACACAACCCTAATGCACCACACCCTGCACCCAGTGCTGGGTACCTTTATCCCTTCACATCTACAAAAAAAAGGAGGAGACACATCCCATAAGTGGCTGTAGACTGTGGTTTTTCAGGTTCAGCTTGCAGTAAAGAAATCGATGGAATTTTGGAAACTCACGATAGTAAAACCAATTACCAGTCATTGTGGTTGCATACTAAAAACCAAGACATTCAGTAGTTGCTCTGAATGCACAGATTTTTTGAGAACTTCTCTACTTTCTGGGAATTAAATGTTGAAGTTCTCATCTATTATCTGCATCTTCGGCTATTGTGCTTTGTATTTTTTCCCTTTAAAAAATTTAAAATTAAAAAGCACAGTATCTAAGGAAGGTCTGGAAATTCTCAACCTTCTAATTGCTCCTTGCTGAAAAAAAGACCATTCTTTCTTCTGCAGTGATCCATCAAATATTAACATGCCTAAATCTTGAGGTTATGAGAGAAGAGAATGCCTCTGCCCATGGTAGAGAGGTTGGATTAGATGTTCCTTAAAKGTTTCTTCCAAACCAAACAATTCCATCATTCTACCTAAGCAAGAAGAAAAGAGTTCATTTTTCAGGCCCTTTATGATTCTCCTGGATTTGCTAATTGGACATAYTGAATATGACACAGGTTTCTAGTGTGGGCAGAAGTTAAGCATTCAGAAATCCTATTCCACATCCCAAAAAGGACAGGATTAGCTCCCAGGCACCAACTCCACTTGTTACTGACTGAAGTGCTGCTCCAAAGGGTGGGATTTCATTAGCAAGCTCCAGCCCTTCCCACTGGCATTGCACATTGGTCTTACTCCTTGCAAGAATGAAATTGAATTCCAAATTAATCTGGAGACTGATAGTTGTTATCTGTTCCTATTTCCCCMAGAATTCAACACACCCAGATCAAAGGAGAGATGCTGGACAGCACTTACCTGTGTCTGCTAACTCCCTCCCCAGGCTGTCCACGCAGTAGCAGTAYCCAGAAATCTCTGGGAACGTTTCCCTTAAGGAGCTGAACTTTTGGAAAGCCCTTGGGAGCCTGGAAGGAAAAGCAGCCTGCTGTGAGGAGCCCAGGGAGGCCARTTGACAACAACAGAGTATCAGTGGTTTCCTTCCTGGTTTTGTAGGACAAGGATGTCTGCAGAGCACACGGCCAGGACAAAACCCTTTGGTCTCCTTTTGGCAGCCAAAGACACAGATCGGTGTTTCAGCAGGATAACAAGTTTCCTAAATGCCATTTTTTCTAAAGAAACACAGGACAACCTCCCTTCAGKCAGATTTCTGACCCTTGCTAAGGATGTACCCAGCATCTAACACTCATTTTCAATTCTATTCTCACCTTGGACAACCTGTCAAAGAGTGTAAAATAGACGGGCGTTGGCTTAATGTTATTACAACACCCATTCATTAGCTCCTTCCACAAATCTGCACAGGATGGCAGAGTGCCTAAAAAAACAGGTTGCTTTCCCTTCCTTGCATGCCACATACACTTTCTGCACTGAATTAAGTACAAAAGCTGATAAAAACCTCACTAATATCTTTCATTTTCAGGGCATGGCTCAACAGATTAAGGACAAAGARAAAGAGGTTTTAATGTGCTACAAGACTGATTTTGCTCCTGGAGATCAAAGAGATGGTTTCCAGTGCAATATTCTAGAAGTGACACCAGCCAGATTCCAGAAAAGCAATTATTTAAGAAAAAAAAACTTTATAGGGTCCAAGTTGGAAAAAAACATAATAAATGTGGTGTTTAATGATAGACATCCTAGGATTTCTCCAAGCAAAAGATAAGATTTCCTAGTTTCACAGTGCCAAGTTCTAAAATAATCATATTATTTATCTACTAATATCTAATTATCTAATATTTATCTAATTAATTATCTAATCTAATAATATTATTTTATGGACACATCCACTTACCCTGAAATACTATAAAGGCCTGGTGTCCCAAATGCATGTGGCTTATTTGGGAAAACTTAGCAATGGGGAAGCGAAATTTTCTGCTCAAGACCTTCAGAGAGTTACACAAATTAGGTTTTTACCAAGGAAGGACACTCAGCAATAAGAATATTGGTGGATTAGGCACTGATGAGCTGAAAAGCAGTTCACAGCCACCCTGTGAAACTGCGACMAGGCTCAATTCAGTGCCACACTCTGGCAGCCTCAGGGATGCTCCAGCACTGGAGCCTGAGAGCAGCAATGAAATGTTTGTCTGGCTCAGAGCTGGTGCTCAGGTGAGCAGAGCAAGGGGCCTTTGCCACCTCCAAGAATCTGCCTGAATCACAGAACATTCTGGGCTGGAAGGAGCCCTAAAGACCATCCAGGTTCCAACCCCTGCTGTGGGCAGGGGCAGCTTCCCCTATCCCAGGTTGCTCAGGGATCCAACCTGGCCCTGAACACTTCTAAGGATGGGGCACCCACAGCTTCTCTGGGCAACCTGTGCCAGTGCCTCACCACCCTCATAGGAAAGAATTTTTTCCTAAATCAAAATTTAAACCTACTCTCTTTCAGCCAGCCCAAAGCCATTCCCCCTTGTCCTGTCACCACATGCATTTGTTATAAATCCTTCTCCTCCTCCCTTGTAGCCCCCTTTAGACATTGGAAGATGCTGTAAAGTCTCCCAGGAGCCTTCTCTTCTCCAGGATGAGCTCTYTCAGCCCATCTTCACAGGAGAGGTGACTCCTGGGAGCTCCAGCACCTCCTGTCAGGAGAGCTGAGGGTGTTACTGCTTCCACAGGRCATCCAAGCACAGGCTTGGGAACGCACAAAGCAGCAGCAGCTCTGTCAGAGAAAGGACTGGTCACCTCAGGGCTGTCCCAGTGTCACCCAGGGCTCCTGTCTCAGGATTTGTACATCCCTGTGGAATGCTGCCTTGCTCTGGCACCCTGATGCCATGTGTTCAAATTAAAAGCCCTCTGAGTCCCTCCACTTTGGATCATCAAATCCTGCTCCATTATTGACACTGGCATGCTGAGGGCCATCAAAATGTCACATTTGAGGGCAGAGAGGGACATCTGTCAGCATTAAAACAGCACAATTTAAGGTATAAACACACAYAAATACCATATTCTCATGATCTTCAATGTACACATGGATATCAACAGCTCAGGGTATTTCAAGACCTTTCAGCTCCCTGGATTATCATGCACTGTCCACTGCCCAGCCAGGAAAGAGATCTTTCCTCTGCACTGAACTCATCACCTCAGCATCTCAACCTCTATCTGAGTGAAAGAGTATTCAATAAAAAAGCTCTGCATYCTGCCTCTTTCATCCTCAACGTTAAGAGGCCACATTAACAATTATGCTACTTTGGGGCACATGTAGAATAATGCCATTCTGGTTATTTTTGTTCCAAGTTGAGAGTAAAAGTAAATAAATTACAAACAGATACATATCGGGCTCACACAAACAAGAGGGCACAACTTTTCTCACCTTATGTGGAAAGCCCAATTCTTACCACATGTTGTTATTTTTTTAGACTCTTTAACCACAGCCCTGAAGGTGAGAATGCTTGCATTCAAAAATACAGAAAAATAAAGAAATGTGAGGCTGTTGACCTTTTCTTCAAACTATTAGTCTCAGCTCTTGGCTTCCAGAAAACACAACTCACTACTGATTATAAAAAGAAAGAAAAAAAATCTTTCTTGATTTTGGATTTTTTGATAATTCCCATCAATCTGTACAGGGCAGGACCTGGACAMAGCCCATATAAAATAAGTGGCAGCTGCCAAACCCTCAGGGTGAGGCAGGAAATTTGGGCTCATCTTTCTTTTTGGAAATCTTCTGTTTGAGAAAGTCTTAGTGCAAAACTTTTGAGTTTCCCCACTTGTTTGTTTGGAGGAGGTGGTTTAACATACTGTCTTATACTGGAATATTTATGAAGAGCTTAGGGAAACTGCTTGGAGAGTTGGAGAGTTAGTAGGATATGTCAAGATTTCAAAAATCAGTCTGTGGAACCAAAGAAGGTTGCTCCACTGGTTCCACATGAACCTAAAATATGAGTTTAAATCCTYGTACAGCTACAGTGCTCTGCTGTGGAACTCATCCCTTCAACTCCGTATTCTGCCCTCGTTTTGGGGCAGAACAATGGGAGAAATATTCCTCCCAATTCCTTTGGGAAGGAATAATGGCATTTCAGGCAGGAGTAGTATGAAAATAAATATATTATTGACCTGAAATACTCAGATATGATGGCAATAGGCTAAGCCAATGCCATAATTAGAAGGTAGACAGCTGGGAGAGAAATGATCCTGCTGTGATTAATTACATGACATGGACAGAAAATAAATCCAATCTCACAGGTCTTTGCAGGCAAATCTCCCAGTGGGAGGAAAAAATGTCAATTTAAAGGATTGACTCCTCCACTGTAATTGCTTTCTAGAATTTCCACACTCCACAGACMAACAAAAGAGCTGGATTATTTCGCTCTCGCTGAAAAAACCTCTGCTGAAGCTCTGACAAATCTGCACTGTGCATTTGGACCTGTCTTTCAGTTTTACTCAAACTGAAAAAAAAAGAAACCCGTCCAAACAGCAAAACTRACATTTACAATGCAATGTCTGCTGCTACAGAGCCAGGTCACAATGGAAACTGGTGCTGACAGAAGTTCCACGTCAGTGGCACTTCATGAGACACAAAAACGTTTCTCTGGAGAGTCTGAACATCTGTGCCAAAACAAACTCTTCTCCCATCAGTTCTACTTGCCCATCCATTTTCTCTCCATCATAGTATTAATTCCCAGCTCCTCCACAGGACAACAGCTTCCTGCTCCCATAGACAAGGATTTGATCCAGTGCTCTGAAGCCTTCCCCAACCCTCTGCAACAACCTAAAACCCATTGTGCACCAGCACAGCTGTTCATCACCTGCTGGTTCACCTGTGTGAGCAACCCTGGTGCTGCCTAAATAGATAAGAGGTTCCCATTATCACATGGAACTTCATCTTTGCATGTTGCCACTTGTCCATCTTTCATTTCACCTTTTCATTCCATTTTCATGGAATTGTCTTCCCTACCTCATATATACATCCAAATTCCTCTGCTCCTTCTGTATTTGCCTCATTTGCTGTTGTCTGTCTGTTTCAGAAGTAGCCCTGGCTACTTTTCCAAATATGGATCAAAATGTGGTGATATCCAGTGCTGCACGAGGACACACCAATTAGACTGCAGGGATGGAATATATATATATATATATATATACTTTTTTTTTTTTAATTAGCAGATTTCATTCAGAAGAAAAAGATTTTTTCACATATTCCATCCTTTAACACAAAATAATATCATGTGCAGTTAAAGAATAAAGGCAAAATCACAAAAAAGGAGTCAGGCAGTGCCTTGAAGGCTATTCAGGATTACCTTCCTGATCCAGAAGCCTGAGCTCTTACCTGTTGTAGTTATGAACAAGATCAAAAACACTCATGTCTGTTGTGTTGACAAACTTGCACTGGACAGGCAGGAACTCTCCATCTGCTGAGCACTGTGGTGGGCTCTTTTCCCCAAACCCGTGCAGGATGCGGCGGTCTCGGATCTCACAGTTCCCTGGACCTGACGGGAAAAAAAGTAAAGTTTATGGGTGAATTAACTTCCCACAAACAGCTCAATGGCCACCTCATTGTTTGAAAGGGGTTTACCTTCATTACATTGAGCAGGCACRTTGAGGTGCATCATCGTGTTTTGATGAAGAGCAGAGAATTGGACTGAATAAGCTTATGGGTCCCATTGACACCAAACCTTTCAAACCTACAAAACCCCTCATTTTGTTGAATATTACTTACACCGTGCTGGCTTTCCTCTTTGCCTGGTGCCATAAATCTCCATTCCTTCTKGATCTACACACCAGCACTGCCCCAGCTCCACATCACACTGCACCTCGTCAAAAGCCCGTGAATCCAGGCACTGGGGGATGTAGGAGACGCTGCTGCTGTTGATGTATCGGCTCACCARGATCCTCTGCTTTTGCAGCTGGCAAAAGGACAAGCCTGAAGGACCAGAGAGGGGAACTGTCAGAGGAAGGTCCTTGTTGGGCACTGAATCTTTTATTAAGGCAATGTCTTGAGTTTTTCCAGAACCTCGAGTTCTAAATATGCCACCCAGGTGGCATGAGGACATTGATGGACTTGGAGTTATGAAAATTGGGATAGAGAGGGCCAAAGATGGGGTTAAAGCTCTCCAACTCAAAAGCCGTTACATTAAATCAGTCTTTCATTTGCAATTTATCTTACTGGGACCTTCATAAACACAGACATCCAGGTGTCATCAGGTTTCCATTGYAAGCCCTGAAGAAACTCCAGAACTCCCACTAGAAAGACCCAGTAAATCGAAACAGAGTTCAAGTCTGGGTCTAGCCTGTTCTTGATTTCAGTAGTTCAAATGCAGATTTAAATGGTTCTTTGATCAATCTGATCAAAAATAGAAACCTTTGACTTACAAGATGTGGGATACCCATTCTGTTTGCTGCCAGGAACYTCAACACCATTCTCATCCACACACCAACAGGAAAGACCATTTCTACTGCACTGGACTGTCCTGAAGAAGACCAGAAGTGACATTTTATTTTGTGTGTGTAGAGTCCTCAACCAGTACTAGATATAAACAAAACCATAAAGCAAACCAAACAAAGTCAAATACTTTAACATCACAAATAATGGAATCAGTAAGAGCTGCATTTCTGGTGACTCCAATCAGTGGGAGCCCTTGATGCTAGTAATTCTCTGAACTCTTCAGGAACAGCAGATCTGTGACTTGAAGTCGTTGAGGAAGCAAGCAGGTTTGACAGAGCCCTAAATCTCATTATCTGAGATTCATCATACATTTTAAGACAGCTTCTAAGTCAAATCTAGAAAGTCCATGGTTGCCACCGGAGGCAACAACATGATAATAGTAGAAAACTGACAGTCTGTACTAAACATTAGATTTAATTTGTTACCTTCTTGCACCTTCAAGCAACATGCCTCTCCCTAAACCCCTGTTCTCTGTGTGCTTTTGAGGTCCTGCACTGCCTTTAGAAGTAAACCTCACTGTGCCACTTACGAGGGTGGGTAAGATCTCAGTCCCTTGGCACACACATTCACCCATGAGCACATGTAGGAAGACAGCAAACTGCGCTACACTGCAAGCTGCACCAAGTATTTAACATGCAAATAATGCTGCCAAGATTAGCCTGTTAATCTTAGATTAACCTCTTAACCCAGAGATTATTTCCAGCAAGGAATTCATTCAGGAGAGACYGGATCTGCAACATGGCTCAGTGCGGTCTCTTCAAGTCTCCTACACCCCTCAAACTCCAGACCACCAATACTCCAAAAACATTAGCAATGGAAGGTCACATCATATGGYAGCAGATTAATGGCAGAGATGAATTACCTGAACTGGCCATCTTCTGAGCACTGAGGAACATAGGCTTCTCCTGCTGAAAAAGCCTTTTCCCTCTGAAGTTCACATGGACGCAGTGGTTGGGAATCAGTCTGATACTCTGCAAACAGCAAGAAGATAAAACCCTAAGGGTAGTCTCACCACAAAACTCAGTCTTATCAAAACCCTGTTAGTGCCAGTGTTGCAGGGGAACAGTGCCAGGTTCAGGGGCTCCCCTGGCAATTTCCCCATTGCTCCTTGTGTGTGTTTCCATGTGGGACAGCAAAGGGAGGCACTGGACAAACCTAATGCTCTGCCTGCAGGACGACCTCATGGTGGAGATGCCCATTAACCCTTTTCTAGGCCTGTCTTTAGTTTGTCTCAGCTCTGTTCTSTATTTTCTGGTACCTTGGGCTCTCTACTCACTCAGTTGACCCTATGACCACAAAGGAGCCCTTTGCACAATCACATACATCACTATTAAAGTTTCTGAGTAATTATTCTTTATGGAAGCTAAATCACTCACTATTTCACCAAAAGGAGAGATATTTATTCTTAATCTCATGACAGATTTAAAAATAATCAATTTCTAACMGTAACATCAGACTAATTCATATTAGGTGCACTCTCAGTTTTCAGTGCCCCACTCTCAGTGGGGCAAATGATCAACTACTGAAGCCACCTAGCAAATTCTGAAGGCATTCAAAGCTGCATTTGCTGCTGTTTCAGTAGAATGATGAAATTCAGCAAGTGCTTTTTAACAGAGCAGATTAGTTGATCTGATACTTTCCTCATCCTCAAAATCTGATGAATGTCATGCTCTTAATACCACTGATTAGTCTATAAAAATACAACAAACACATAGGTAAAGCAATGTAGTCCAAAGGTTCATTTAAGCCACTGTTTGGTCTGAGTGCAATCACATACAGTAGTGCAAATACATCATAAGTATTCTAAATGCTTTTCAGCCTGAAATAATTTGCAACTCATTGAATTTCTACAGCTGCAGGTGGTTCCTGTCTTTTAATACCTCTCAATCACATCTGTTCATGTGAGTTTTTACTCAGTCCCCTTCAGATCACTTGAAAATTTTCATGAGACTACAATGAAAAATTTCAGGTGATCTCATCTAAAGATAATGTCACGTAGGCAAAGCTCCTTATTTCCCTCTCAAACATCAGCCACTCTGCCACGTGTGGAGATCCCTGTGTACAATGCTAGAGAGGGTCTACCAAGACATCTTAATTAAGTGACTAATTAATTCAGTGATTCAAATTGCTGGTTGTGCAGGACTATCAAACTCAGGCCAAAGAACTGGGGCCAGCACTCAGACTACCCCGTATCTTAAGTCTGAATTAGATGATGGCACACACAAGCAGATATGATTGAGGACCTTCACACTCTGCAGCAGCACTTTTTCTTACTCAGGCTTCTTCTCTAGCCATTGAGAAAAATTTTTATCCTGCCCAAAATCCAGGTGTACAAGCTCAGGTAAGCCTGACCACCTRAAGATCCTTGTGGTTTGGTATTTAGCCTGGAGCCCAGACTCGGTTTGCACAGCACACAAAAACATGTTAAGTTTGCAGCATGCAAGATTCAAGATCATTATATATTTAATCAGGGYAACACACAGAGCACAAAGATCAGTCACCCTTGGACACAGGCAGAGGAGAAGGAGAAATGTACTCACCAAATATATTGGCTGCTGCTATGCTAATAAAGCAACAGAGGGTGCAAAATGGGATGGAGCCCATCTCGCGACAGGAGAGCCCCATCCCCTTCTGTCTGTGGGGCAACTCAGTGCACCCCACAGAGCCTTCACTGCCCTTTTATAGTGCCCCTCACAGGGAGGGGTTCAYTTCTGTGCTGGTGGCTGGGCACAGATTTGGGTGAGTGACGCACATGMTGCTTCTGAGCAAACTGCAAGAGGCCCCTTCAGCTGGAACTGCCCTCCTGGCTCTCCTCAGCCAGTTCTTATCCCTGCTCCAGGGAGCACGACTGAGCCCGCTCATTGGAGGGGAGAACAAGTGGCAGCAGGGACAGCAGGTGGTGGGGGCTCTGTTAAATCAACAAGCAAATTAACCAAATTGAGCAAATTGGCATGACCCAGGGCAGAGCTCTGGCTCTTACCTGCCCCAAGGTGCAGCCAGGCTTTGTGCTCCCAGTGGAAGTGCACTTTTTTTGCATTCCTAAAGAGCTGAGCCTGCTGAGGGACAGACCAGAGTTGGACCTCTGGGTACTGCAGCATTCAGAGTAAATACAACTCATCATGTGGTTGTTTATTAAATGAAAAACAGGATGGATGCTGCTCCGCTGGCTAAAGTGAATTGAGAGTCAGAGTCAATTACATTCCATCTTTTGCTTTTACTCCCACTTGCTCCATGCACTTTAACACAGCCAAATATCCAACAGAAGCAGCTTCACTTCTTGAGCTTCATCCTCCAGTAAGATMAGTATGACCATGAAGGTTGCTAAGTCAAGCTTTTTGGTACCAATTGCACGCAAAATCCCCAGCCTAAAACATAYGAGAAATATTATTTCTTTGCTTCCAGAGTTTCACTTATTAATTGTCCACCTCTTATGAGTCAGGATGTACTTGCACCAGGAATTATGAGAACTCACTTGTACAAAAGTGGTTGGATAAATAAGCCCAAAATAACTACTTAAATAATAACAGCACATGTTTGAAGCTGAATTTAAGTTGATTCCAAGAAAAAGTGAGAGCACCACTCTTCTTTGTGATGCATGGGTACTAGGTAGCTTAGAAACAACTCTGCTGACACTCTCTTACAGATCAAGATTGTGCTAGCAGTGACCCAAGCATCCTTCTGTGCTGGCTGTAGACCACTGCCACGCCATGGAGTCTAATGGATATGGTAAATATGATCTCCAAAAGCAGCACAAGCTTGCTTCAGCATGACTAGTYTTTTAAAACTGAGTGGGACTGTCTTTGGAATTTACTTTTCAAGCAATCTATTCTGGATTTGAGCTAAGTCAACTGTCTTCAGACAGAACAAGCTGGGAAAAGATGAAGAACACATTCAGTGTAGATGACAGACCAAAAAAAGGCAACCTTTAGAAGCATAAAGCTGACAAATCTTTATGCTGGCACAACCCTGACCGAGCAGGCACAGAAAGAAATGAATTTCCGGATTAGCASAGCATTTGTAGGGAATCTCCAAGCAGAGCAAAAGAATCCAACTAAATAACCGGTGTTAACACTAGCATAGCTAAATCAGGAAGGTTTGACAGTAACATGTGTTTCTGATCCAAGGGTGCTTCAAGAGTCTCAGGTTTGTGTGTGACCCCTGCACAGAGGGGCAGACACGGGGGATCCATAAGAAAGAGCCCAGGCCCTGCACGGTCAGTGCTTACAGGTCCTGTGATGTCTGCAAGCCAATGAAACAACCCAGGGGCACTGGGGGGCTGACTGTGATACTGATTTAGTCCAGTTTTCTAAAGTTATTAGAAAAGTGTCATTCAGGTTGCACAGCAAATGGGGAGAGGAGCTCATTAAGGTTTCTACTCACTTTCCTTCTTTATTCTTCGCTATAAAAGGCTGATAATGGAGTAAGGCAGACAGGAAAGCAGGAAGTAACAAATGGGCTATTATTATCAGAAGGAAGCACAAACTCACAATATCTGCATAGAGTTGATGCCCAAGATGAGKTTTATTTCCTTTAAAAACACTCAGAAAACAACCTCTGAACTACTCAAGTTGGGAAGAACAGCCAAGTCTTAAAAGTCTCTTAAAAAACTGAGAAAGAGAATTTTGGCAATTGGCATCACCTAAACCACTTGTAGATGTGCGTCAAACCGAGGTGGGCATCTTGGTACATGCATGTTCAAGGGGATGCAAGAGCCCGTGGATTAAAAAGGAAAAAAGTTGTTTACGAATGYGTGGAATTCACATACATCAGAGAAAAAGAGGCACTTGTCCATCTCTGGCTGGTCAAATACAAAGTAAGAAAAGCCTTGCATAACCTTCAGTGAAGGGACAATGGAACTGACCTCTATTTTTAGCACCTAAGAAAAGATGGAGGAATATTTTAAATTTTCACTAGCTCACTAGTGAAGGGCAGAAAGAAGTAAGTGGAAAAGGTCCCTGTGGCCAATACAGCCTTAAAACTATCATCTCTTCAAAATCATTGTTCTAGTTCTGGAWATGAGGGTTTTGTTTGTTGTATCATCTGGCAAAAGCTACTCAATCTATACTACTAACTCTAGCTGTTGGGGGAAAGATAAAGGTCAGTGAGATGAGACACTGAARTCACAAACCTCAAGGGAGAAGCAGACATTTATTCATTGTTCCAGTTTTGCATACACTTTCTTAGCAGAAGAGACAGTATGTGCAACTGCAATTTTACAYATAGAAAGGCCCAGGGATAAATGATTCCTGTATATAAATACACAGACATCTGTACCCACAGAAAAGCCACTCTTACCCAAATAAAATTTGAGCCTGAGAAGTCAATCTTAGCTTAAAAAAGGAATTTGAGGGAGCCTCCTGAACGAGGCAGCAAATTGGAAGCAAAAATTTTAAGAACTGAAAGCATAGTGAAATTATGCTCACATCAATCAGTTCATTTATTTTAAAATAATAAATTGTTTTYCTGTGTTAAATAAAGCACCAATATTGGACAATTCTCTCACGCATTTTGAGAAAGCTACATARAAACAGACTAACACCATTTATTACACTTACAGAGAGAGAACCAAGGTTTACATTTAGCACATTTCTTTCCAAGACCTTGTGAAGCACTTATCTCTATCATCTCTGATTAAGCCCTCATGTGACACAAAATTAAAGGAAAACAAGATGACAGCCCCACATAATACACTTCTCAATGTATTCACTTCATACATGACATGTTCTTCAAACTGAAAGAACGATGGGGAATTTCAGTAATTTCCATGCTAAACTTGGCTAGATCAGAGAAGTGGGCAAAGGACTTGTCAAATTTTAAATTATAATTTACCATTTGGAAAAGTGYCTTTGGTGATAGAAGAACCTAAAGAAGCCTATGTATGAATATTTGAATTTGTATTTGTCCCAGCAGGAATCAGCCATTTCTAGGACAAGTAAAACAGCTTTTTTTCTTACTTATTCATTGAAGATAACACAGTTATCTCTAYCCAATAGTACCACAGTGATTCCAGTTAGAAAAATAGGCATTTTATTCTCACAACACCCAGGATGCAGATTGGTTTGAAACCCCAAGGAGGAGCCAGRTCTGCAACCCCATGACACAGTATTTGCATCTTGAATTGATTCAATATTTGACAAAAACAAATATTGAATTTTTGSTGAGGCAGTGAGAAAAGTCACCACCAGTCACATAAGAAAGCAACAGGGTGCCAAACTCTTGTTTGTTGGTGGGACAAAACTGCTTTGGGTCTTTTCAATAATGCAATACTTAACCCTCTCTGRACTAAAGGCAATGGTGTAGAGCCAAGTGGAATCAGAAAGGAAGCTCAAGGACAAACGCAACTCCTGCACATAACAAAGCTGTGAATTCAGTAAGCCACCAATGAAAAAAGATTGATGAAACTTGAGGAGCCCTATTTCTACTGCACACAAGACACTGGGCTGGCCAAATGGTTGGCCTGACTCACAAAACTTCTACTTAAGTCTTCTAATTAAAAAAAGTGTTTCAGTGTGTTGCTCCAAGATCTGAATTTGACCTTGTATCTTAAATTTGAGAGCTTGCTTTGAGACTGTCCCTTCAACATTGATTAAAATGTTTCCAAATTAAAATTTTGAAGTTTGCTACATTTATGATAATAGCTACTTTTTCTGTGACCAATTTTTCTGTGTCAATAGCTTATTGAGATTCTGCCAATTTTCATTCATCTGCTGCTTATCATTTGTGCCCTTGTCCACAGGATGTCCAAGAGATGAACTTCATTAGCATTGCTGGCTTATTTGTTTTCYACCACAGTAACGTCCTGAACAACTTGTGGATGATACAAACCTCAAAAGGGAAATTAAAATTACTTTGTAATTAATGATATTGTACAGAGGCACACGTCTGCCCACAAGAAGAGATGCCATCACTGTGAACATGTTGCTGAAAAACACAGACTTTTAAGAATGAAGTGCATTGCAAAACTCAAACCCTGAAATTATTAAGACACCAAAACACTTGAGGAAAAGAAAAATCTTCTAATTACTTTACCATATACAATAAGCAATCCAGTATTRTAAATAATTTACTGTGTAATTTGCCTACAGTCTAAAGTACAACTAAAGATTCCCTCAAGCTCTGCAATGTAGAAAAATGAGCATCAATGACTCCACATAACCTATGGACTACAGGCTAAACATGCAACTGAAGATTCCCTAACATTTTAAAACAYAGTCAAACACTCACTAGCTCACAGAAGAAAAGTCCATGGAATGGGAGCCCAGGCACATAACAATCTCAACAGACCTTTATTGTGAGTATTAGAATGCAGTCAACATTATTGCTATTRTAAAAAACAAATCACAGAAGAAAGTATTTTGCTTCTCTCATAGAAGATTTAATCATAGTGCAGTGCTGCCTCTCTCAGAGTGTTTAGTGACAATACACTGACGCACRTGGCTACAGCTGAACAGAGGAGGCTTGGCCAGTTTTCAGGAAAGGAAGACTGCTGTTTGAAACAAACAGCAATTGAACCAGCTTTAGTTATCCAGCCCACAGAGTAATGGAAGGGAACTTCTTCCTCAAYAATTTTTCATGCTAGTTCATTTTCTCCATGTGGTCTCCAATTTTTCATTTGGGTTGTTCAGGCTGGTGCAGAATGGCTGCCAAATGCCCACTCTGCACTCGGTGCAGTGTATTTTCACCATCGTTACATGCTCTGTATTTGCTTTCCATATACAWACAGATATACACATAGTGTATAATATTTATTGCTAAAGACAGACCCCCACACCCAGTGCCCAGGACATAACAAAGTATAATAGAAACCATTACTGAAGCATGTCAAACAGCCTCTGCAAAATGCCCACCTAAAGCCATATGCAATCAGTAAAACAGAAGAAAATTGCGAGCTGATAAAATGCAAGAATAGCAACAGGCATTTCAAGTGATTAAGCCTCTGACTTTAACAAGCACTCCAAAATTAAGGTGCATATACTGAAACATTTTTAAGCAGTAGAATGAAAACTTATAGTTCCAGTGTTCTAAACCATCCTGCTTGCAAATGATGGCATCATTGCACACCCCCACTTTACACACCAGCACCTCCACAGAGCTTCTAACAGGGCAAGGCAGTTGGGACAGCCTGGCTGCTCTTTTGGCTGTGAAGCCCCTTCCTCCAGAGTCCTTCCCACCCTCYGCATGCTGATCTTTACATTAAGCTCCAGTTCAGTTCAGGATCTGTTTTGTGCCTTTCAAAGTTCCAGTGAAGAAGAATGGCTATTGTTTCCCTTCAAATACAAAGGAAAAATAGTGTGGTTTACAAACATTRCAACACATTTATAATTATACTGTAATGTTTTGATGACTCCTTTACATCCCAACCCTCAGTCTGGTAAGAAGTGCTGGAGCCCAACAGCGCCAGAGGGGTTTTGCTGTAATAATTAATTCAAGTCTAGTTAAGTTAGAAGCCAGATGGGAGTAGAGGGAGATCACCACTTGCACAAGACAGAAGAGGCTTACTTAAAGAAGGCAGCAGAAACACCTGGAGATTTTGATCCTGATACACACACTGCAACTGTGCACAGGTCCCAGGACATTCTGGAGGCTGTGGACAGAAAAGCCAGAGACCTTTCCCSATGACTGTTTCCCACAGCAGCCAGGAAGAACTGGGCATGAGAACAGAGGATTGAAACCCTCCAGGCAGCACAGAAGCCAGAGTGCAGAAAGCTGAAGAACAAAAGGAGAAACAGATGCAAGCTGCAGAACAGAGAAGCACATGTAGAAGCTCAGAGACAAAATCAAGAGAGACAGGTGGCTGTCAGCCATACAAGATGACTGCACCCATGGAAGAACAGTTTCAATTTTTTGCCACCCAGCAAATACAGGAAATCTATCAGAAAATTGCAACCCATATTCTTTTTCTATCGGAAAGAAAATGACAGGCTTCTACCACTGTAAACCACTCCACAGCTCAACAAAGATCTATGCATCTAAGGCCAGAATATCCAAAATAYGGGCACTATTCAACCTACAGCTACCCAAAAAAAGGGTTAACAGGAAGCATCTTCCAACCCATTCCCTGTGATATGACCTGAAGTATGTCCATTTTGTAACTAGAATGTGGCAGCCCTATCACATCATACCRCATCACAGCAACAACACTACATTTCATTTACGACTGCAGTACTGCTGTCCTGCTGCCATCAGTGCAACTGAAAYACAGAATTCCTGATATAGATGCCTTCAGTACAGTTACAAGTAGGAGCAGGCTTTGAAACTAAAACACCCTGATACCTCCATTAAAGAAAAAAAACAACAAAACTAACTAATCCTCAGACAAAAARCTGGGCATTCAAAAGCTCCAAAAGTTTGCAATTTAGTTCTGTGAAATCACAAGAGGCTTCTGTACAATGGCATTTCCCTTTTGCCTATCATTTAGAACTCCTATTCAGTGAAAAAAGGCTGCAAATTTAAACATTTTGCCTTTCTGTGCACATATATCAAACAGCCCTCACATTGCCCTATACTGTTCTTTTCCTCAGAGAGGGTCTGCCCCCTCCATCAAACAATGCAAACACAATTCACACTCCAATAAATGATGTTGCAAATAGACTGCATGTACATCCCTGGCTTATTTAGAGAGAAAGCAGGAAGACAGATGGAAAATTATGCCTACAGGAATAAGACTCTCTTGATAAGGCCAGCTAGGAAGAAATACTGGTAAGAGCCAGATCACWCTGGGGTTGACTGGCACACGAGCGAAGCGATCAACTGTAGGTTACATTCTGTGCAAAACACTTAGCATTTTTATGGCACTTGACTTGTGTCTAAAAGAAAAACCTCAACAGCATCCCAAAYCTTTGAATACTTGAGAAACTGGGGCCAGAAACTAATGTCCACATGTTACAGACCAGCACCACGACTTGAGAAAGCAAACTCAGACAAATTTGTGAAACATTCCAACAGTACATGATGTATCATACATAACCCATATGGACACAGAGATTGGAGCTCATGGTCCATATGGACACAGAGATTGTATTTCTTAGAAGATATGAATGCCTGCAGGAAGTTTTATAATACATGACTACACAATGAACATAAAGAAAAATACTGAACAGATTGTTTTTGTAAGCACAGTCCATCCTGAACAAGACAGGATCTGGAGGGGTAAAATTACATATTCATGTAAATTAAGAGGCCATTACATATACAAACAGAAGACACATTAAAGCTGCAAGGGCAACTTCAACTTTGACCTTAGCATTTCCTTTTCAGGATACCATTCCTCCATATCTGTAGTAAGAATAAAACCTCTGTCCTCTCCCCTGAACTCTCCAAGTTCACCTTCACCTTCAGTAACATTTACAATTATATTACATCACACGCATGCACACACATTGCGTAATATTGCTACAGTGTATGCTGTATAAATTCTGTAAATACACTCCACTTTGTTTCAAAGTAATTCTTCTGGATTTACACTTCTCTTATACAGTACACACAGTACCACATTCAAGGATATGCAGCAAGTGAGTAGTCTATAAAAAAGTCTCACATATCCAAAAGCCAGTAGGTCACTCAACTATTCATGTTTGAAGCAGTTATTTAAGCATCAACTATACAACACAGAGTATTTTATTTTTTAACAGTTGCTATAAAATGCCAACAACTCCTCAGCTCTTATGTTCTTTCTGCATTAYAGAGTTGCCAACCATTCCATGATTCCATGTTACCACGCAGCTGTGATGTCTCCTACAAGCTTGATGTGGGAAGACTTTTTAAATAGCAACCGCTCTGTGACAGGGATTTACATTTTGCTTTGGCCATCAGGAGTGATAACTCATTTCAGACATGACAGACAAAGAGGAAAGGTCAGGATAGKTTTACTTTAGCAATGAACCAGCCATGCTGCTTTCTTTCTCAATAATGGTTTTATCGCAAAAGTTCAATGCACTGGTTGCAAAGTCTTTCCCAGATAATCCATCTTTGGCACATTTTTCAATTGTATGCATCCTTAAAAGGCATTCCAGATTTTTTGATCATCTGTACATAGTATCACTTCTTTTTTTACATTTGTATGTAGATCAGGAAGAAAAGTGGAAAATGTTGAGTATGCAGAATAGTTTTAATAAACAGTTTTACATACAGTACCTTACATATAGAACAGTGTGTTTGCAAATTTAAATAATTTTTGAATGTACAGTGACTTGTACTCTTATCAAAAGGTAAATTCAAGTTTACTGTCTATCGGTTCTAAAATGCATTTATACAGATARCTAGAACTGATAAACAGATGTGAGGCATAAAATGTTCAAGTATCTTAATGTCCTCAGTTAAATAGCCTCCTTTTAACAGTCATATTTTACAAATTTCAAAACCTGTACATACATTATTTTCAATTTTAGAAACTGCTTGTTAAAAGGTAACATGAACCACCAGTTCTTGTAGCCTGTTGTAATAAAACTAGACATGCGTAGATAGAAATGTGGATGGTGTGTATATATGTACATGTGTATTTAGACACATACACATACACACACAGACACGGATGTAGCACTGGACACAGCGGCAACTTAATCAGCACAGGAAAAGTCCTGGGCTAAAAATCCAGCAAGAGCTAACAGAGCAAGTAGGTTGCCTTTGGTTTCATGACATTTTGTCCACTGAAGCTGAAAAATTTTATAAAAACAACTTGGATAAGGTATCTTGTGATTTTTTCCTCTAGTGGTTTAGAATATTCACAGCCACAGTTTAACTGCTCTTGTCATTCCTCATCCCCACTGAGGATGGTAAAGTTTTCAGAGGGCCAACACCAGAACAGAGCTACCCAGGACAAAAATTATACCTTGATTCCTGAATACTGCTATAGAACATAAAAAAATATAAATGAGATACAATTTTGGATGGACTGCTGGCACCAAGTAGGACTTTGGAAAAAACCTTCGCAAAAGTCATAAGCAAACTCTCATCCCAGTGATTTTAATATTATTTGGCACATCTGACCATTATTTGCAACTTCTGTTTTAAAGGAGCCTAGGGGTGCTGTTCTAGGGATTTCTATTTAAAAAAATATTTTAAAAGGGAGACCATGACAAGTAATTTTTTTCAAAAATCAAAGCTAGTATGTTTGTTTTCCTGAACATTCATAAGAGAAAGAAATAATCTAAAAAATTTCTTTGTAGAGAAGATACASCTCTCTCTGTATCTATCTTTGACTAGCAAGATAAGAGGATTGCATTTTTAGTCAGCTGAATTTTGCTAATTTAGAAATGTTTGCCAAGGGTTTCAAAATAGCAGCATTGCTCTTTGCAGAGTTCTTGTTTGTTGAATTTTCTTGTTTTGGGGGATTTATTTGTTTAACATGTTAAAATACTGAGAAAGACATTTCTCAGTATATTATATACCATTTTGAAGTCTGGACATTGAATATTTATATTTTCAGTAAAACAGATTCCTGACTCTAAACTTCCTCTCTTCTTTCTAAAGCATCAGGCTATTAATGCAATCAGCAAAGAACCAGATAAATGCTCAGCTTTTTGCTGTCTTCCTGTCAAGTCTTGTGGCTATTAAGAAAATTCACTGTAAAGAACCTATTTTTACTGTTTTATTCTTCCTTTTGTCATACAGAGCAAAGTGTTGCTATTTGTTGCACTTTTCCCATGTCAATTAAGAGCTGTTTGATACGTCGCTTGAGCTGAGGCAATCTTGCCAGAGGATCTGGTGGTTCCAGTTCTCCAGTGAAATCAAGCCAGCTTTCTAAAACTACAGAAGGAAAAGGAAGAAGTTGATTAGAATAAGTCTTTAAGAAACAGTTTCCACAAGAATTAACTTTTCTGTCTTACTTAGTCTTTCATAAAAAGCAAGAATACACTGAGGCTGTGATTTTCATTCAACGGAAGAAATTTTGTTAACTAATTCCATATTTCTCTTGAACAATCCAATCTTCTGATTTGATTGTTGCTATAAAAAGTACCTGGGAGTAAATTATACCCTTGGCTCACAATTTACGCTCTACACAAATAAAAGCAGCTTCAGTTCATGGTCCTCTCTGATAGTTCTAGAATAGAAAATGCAACCCTTAAACACAAGGCTTGCTTCTGCCTCTTTAACAAGGTCCTGTGGACAAGRTCCAGATTACAGAATGGTTTTCCAAGCTTCAACAAATGTTTTCAAGGAATTTCTCTGCTTGTAGAAACAGAGAAGGGAAAAGGTCAACACTGTTAGCTTAGAAACACTGCCTAGGTAAAAGCMGGGATACTGGAAGTAAAACTGCAAATAGAAAGGAGACAACTTTATTGTTAAAAGATTAATTAAGGACTCCTATAATTAGATTGCAAGGTCCTTTACTAGTTTCTGTAACTAACAAGTCATAGACACSTGCTACAATATTTTCATAGACTATAATTTCATTCAAGTTTTCTCAAGAAGACTGAATTGTCTTCATGAAATCACTTTCTTGCTAGTACATAGAAAACCAAAGTTGAAGGCACAATAAACWTTTTTTTTCCTAAACATTGTCAATTACTGGAACAATCAGGCAAAAATCACTCCAGGTATAGAAGAAGCMATCAACTTTATGATCCATATCTGGACAAAGACTAGACAAGTTATCTAAGCTTCCTGAAATCTGAGCCTTRGCACAGGGGTTCTGAGTGCTTAAACTACTTTATTGGGCATTGAAAACTTGTGGAAGGGGATGGAGAGACCAAGGGTACAAGCTCTGCTTCTAATTTTGGGAGCCAAATTTCAACAGAATACTAAAAAAAACCATCCTCAGTGCCTCAGATCACTTTGAACACATTAATTATGAGAGACGCTGCTACAGGTACATTAACAAGTAAYCTGGCAATGTGATTACCATCAACTTCTTTTTCAATCAGGTCCATTCTGCTGGTGACTTCATTCTGTACATTCTCTATATGAGTGAGGAGATTTAGCTGCCATTGAAGATGTGTGTCCACTTGTTCTTCTGAGCCTTTTCTTTCATTACAAACAAACACAGTGTTTCCTTCAGCAGAATTCTTCACAGGAGCAACAGAAAGAAAAAAATTGCCATTTAAGATTTYTTTTTGCTTTSTTTTAATTTCTGGTGTTGATTTCAACATTTGAGTCACATGATAAACTCTGGGGTTTAGATCTGTGCTTCTGTGTACATGACAAAAAGCACACCCAAAAWGCCACATCCCATGACATCAATGGACTAAACCAAACAAAATGCAAATTCCACATAAATAAGCATTTATGCCTTTAGCCTCCTTTCCCTGATACTAAGGTTTATTAGCTCAAATACTTTGTGTTCAATGTAGTAAGATAGGTTGTACCTYTGTGCCCTTTTTATATAAATAGCAATTTAAATCATAAAGTGCTGAACTGCTCAGGTCTACTGTGCAAAATCCTAAGGGTTGTTTCCATTAAAAGCTCCCTGCAATGCACGACTATCTAAGATGTCAACAGGCACTAYTTTGCACAAATAAGCTGAACATCCTATTTCACAGAATCCCAGAATGGGTCAGGTTAGAAGGGAYGACTGTGGGTCATCTGATCCATCCTCCCTGCTCAAGCAGGGTCATSTCAGAGCACATGGCACAGGACTGTGACCAGATGGTTCTGGAATAACTCCAGTGAGGGAGAGACTCCAATCTGTTCTGTTTGCTGATTAAGACAAAAAACTTATCTTCCTACCTGCTATGATCCATTCTACCTTCCCGGCACAAGTCTGGGACAGAACTGAACATGTWTGGGGAAGTTACAGTAATATGCAGAGTTATACAAACATAGCATCTAAGGAAAATTAACTTTTTGAAATAATTACTACCTTCACAGCAAGCTAGACATAATACACCAGATCTTAATCTTTCTAAATTTGATGTTTYAGCTAGTGAACAGAARTAGACCAGATTTAACRAGTTAAAATGGTCAGCCATCCCCARTCATTAGCAGCATTAACAGTTTCCACTTTATACCCATTATGATTTCATATCCAATGAAGTTCTTTCACTACTGCAGATTCTATTTGAAGGACTAGAATGCCAGATACATGTACTCACACAGTGTCAGTTCATATCAAATGCCAGAGTGACATGCATTGTATTAATACACTTCTCTGAAGAGCCCAGCAAATTTTCCATACCACATAAGAAARAAAAGGTGTTAGGTCTGTTATTAAAATATTTCTCCCTCCAGTCAAGTACAGAAAGAGTGAGAAAAGAGGTAAAGAAGAAAASAGGAACTGATGGATTTTAAGTTACTACCTAAACAAAAAAATCCATCTTTCTTTTTAGGACTTAAAATCAATAAAAAATCACCAATTAAACAAATAAAATCCAGACTGACCTGCTGGTAGCTTTATTAGCAAGTCAGATGGGACAGGTGTTGCTAATACTCATAATGTTCATTAAAGGAGTTGAAGTTATGTATCAAAGATAAATTTTATTTAAGAGGTATGAGAGTTTTGATGTTTTATGATATTTAAAATCTTTTCTATGAAGACATCAGGTTTGCTTTCAYTGTGTTTTCAGTATTCAAACTTGTTAGTAATCTTATGAAAAATATTTCCAAGAAAAATAAGACATGCTCTATTCCTTTCAACTTTCAGACCCTCTCTAAAAACACAGGAATGCCATTTTTCCCTTGTTGTATAAGGATCCAAGTCCATAATTCTAAAACCAAAATAATCTTTCAGCCTGCTTCAGTAAGTTAGAGAAAATTTCAAAACTAGGTAACCATATATCATAAATAATTTACTTTTTTTTCCTCTCATGACCTCAATATTTATTCAAATGGCTAGTAAATAGTTCTTGAAAATAATCACAAAATCCAGGTTCTCCTCTGAGATGTGGGATCAATGCAGGCAATCATGGAGTGACAGCAGGAGAACAGTGCAGGATAGTTTGTGGTCAAGAAATAAAAGGAGGTTCTGGTAGGGAAGGCTTGTGCTTTCAGAAGCAAAACCAAGGAAACAAAATAGAATTTTAAAGATAATGCATAGCCCAAGAAGGGACTTGGTAACTGCCAATCCAAACACTGTAAGAAAAAAAGGAAGTATTTAACAACTGCARTTTAGGGTAAGACAAAACAGTACGGAAAACTAGAATACTCAAGGGTCTGCAGAATGCTAGAAAGGAAAATTCAAAGCCCCAACCAAACTTTGACAAGGAGAGAAAAAAAGGCACCTTACAGAGAAGTCAGATARTTTTAAAAAAGGTATTCCATGTCCGTTTTAAAGTAAATGCAAAAAGGTTCATGGAGAAASCAAGAAGAGATTTTCTTCCGTTTAGGAAGAAAACCTTATTTTAGTATTAAGGCTGACTACTGGCAAGGTGACCAAAGTGTCCCAGAAGAAACAACACCCTTAAACCACAAAGGATCTGTTTGGGACAGTATCAAACAGTGAGCACCTTGCTTTTTAGATATATGCTTGAATTTCTGAAGAAAACATTWATTTTGTTTCACTGCTCATGCATATTTTCCCTTAATTCTAAATGTCTTTATACTACTTACTATTTACAATGACAATTTAAACTGCTGTTGGAAGGCAAGTATATTTGACACTGTTGCATGTCTCCTTACTATAAATCTGAAGATAGTCATGCAATTTAGGATACAAACAGGTATTTCTAACTACAATGAGTTAAAAATTCCCCATTCAGACTACACAGCTTACACGCCACATTTAGAACTAAAATTAAAAAGAAAAAAGATGCATCATAACTCATTTCTTCCACACCAGAAGCTATACTTTAAAAGGAAGATGAGTTGGATGACTTATCCTTGCGCAGTTGGTATTGGTAGAATACAGAAAGGTTTGGTTCTCTTKGCTTTTTGCTCAGAGAACTCTTCATTAAAACCAAATTAACAAGTTTCAGAACTTTTCCACCAAYAATGGATCCAAATCATTAATGTAAAAATGAGAAAGAGATGTTTAAACAGCAAAAGATAATCCTGACTAAAAATGTTTCATTAGGAGAAATATGCAGTACAGAAGACTGAAAAGCAGTTGCACACATGATGTGAAATTAGTTGGTCAGTAAATCATTACTTGTGGATGACATTCTAMGTAGCGTTGCTATTAAAAGAATACAGCACAATAATAAACACTATTACAAAAGCCTCGGTTTAACAAACCACAAAAAAACCCCTAACACATGTAGAGAGAACTGATAGAAAAAGGGAAACCTGTCCCATTTTCCTCTCCTTGCAACAATCATGTAAGTTCTGTTCCCAGACTCTGCATTTTAAGAATAGTGTTTCTTTTCTCTCAAAACTTTAGATTGAGAATAAAGTTTTAGCATAGGCAATACTGTAGYCATACTCTGTATTTCATATACCAGCTGAAATGAATATACTTCACCTGGAACTATTTTAGTGATCCAGCTTTGCTTCTAGTGATTTTTGCTGACCTAATGGATAAATATGCCAACTTACAACAAYGAACATTTTTAAATACCTGTATGTACCTCAGTTTTATCAGACTGAACACACTTTTCCAAATAAAATTTCCCAGATGAAGAATGATACTTACCTGCTCATTCATGCCAATATCTTTAAAAGAATATTGTAAACAGTTTTTATTCTCTGTGTGATATTCCTGATCTTCCTCAAAGCTACTTGTATCTTCATCATCTGAGCTCATAGGGTCAGTGACTGCTTTGTAGTCTTGACTAAAACTCTGTGGTTTTTGGTAACTGTGCTCACTTGTGATATATGTTTCTTCCATCTTCTGGGGTATACTGGGTGGCTCTTTATGGTTTTGACTATGACACGTCCTTTCAACTGGATTAACAGAATCCTGCAAAGTCACTAATTTTTTCTCTACCCCAACAGTTCTTTGTTCTTGTTCTTTTTTCATCCCTGAATAAGCCCAGAGATGAAGGTCTGGGTGATGCTTATTCCTGCAATGAAGGGGAGGAAAAAAAGCAAGTTATAGAGAAAAACCTTTAGAGCACAAAACTACTAAGCATTCCAGGTCTTAATTACCGATTACCAAACATTAAGTATACCTAGGTCATTCATCAATTTAAGATAAATCTCGAATATCACCTTTAACACAAAATTAACCCCAAAAAGATCACCAATAATCCCAACGGACCATATCTGCTTGAGTGCTGAACACCTAACTCCTATTGAAGCTGAGGGCACTCCACATCATGCATTTGAATTATTTAAAACATACAAGAAAGAACTTCAGTGTGAGAGAAAAACACATATGGAATAATTCTAATCTCTGCTACCTGAATATATAAAGCTGGAAAATAAGCCCTGGACTGATACTTACTTCAGTATCCCAATCTTCAGCTGCAATCCATGCAGTATTTCAGTTACCCCATATACATCTGCCAGTAGGTGATGTGTTGACACGATCTTTTTGGCATTAAGATGAGAATAGTTTTCTTTCAAAAAYGATAATCCACACATGTGTCCATTGTTTAGCCATTCTTTGTCATACAGATATTTGGCACTCCACCTCTGTCCTGGGGTAAGTAATAAACAAATTGAGGGCCATCTAAAGCCACAGCAGAATTGTATTTACAACTAGACTGTTATAATTATACGCTGCACTTGGCTAAATATCTCCTAACGTCCATGAAAGGATGACTCAAGAACTTGCTATTTATATATTACTTGTGGATTAAGTGGAAAGTCTWAAAACTTTTAAGAGCAAAAATAAGCTTGAATTCAAGACCCCTCTAAACGGCATTTGAAATTAAAATCTGATCACCTTTGCAATCAAATTACATCACATTAAGATCTGTGCTGTTATCCAAATAACCACCAAAAAAAAGTTTACATTGGTGCTTTACTTATCTAAATATTGCAACTTCCTTTTTTCTTTTTTTTTTTAAAAAAGCCTAAGTTACCAAGAGAAGCATTAGAGAATGCATTTAATATGGACATATCCAAAACACCCAGTTTGTTTCTAAAAGACAAATGTTTTGCTTCAATACCTATTAAGTCAATATCTATTTAATAGAAGCCTAGGAAAAGGCTTCAGGAAAAGCAGATATTTTAAAGCTGTCTGATAGCAGAGCTCTTGCACTCTCCTTTGACATGCCTTTCACCAGACTTCTAGAGAGGGTATTGATGTACATGGGCCTTAGGTCTCCCCTGCTAAGTTGTAACCCAACCAGCAAGAATCAGCATTTAGCTAATGGTTCTACAGCAGCTAAACAACTACTAAAAAACCCAAACAAATTAAAAATAAAAAAAAAGAACAAAAACAAAACAAAAAGCCCACCCAAAACTAAAAATGCACAATGCTAATTACTGCAATGTTATTCTTTACAACAAAGAACCCAGACGGACTGATGGCAATATCTTACACTCAATTTCAAACCATACTATCATCATATACAGAACAAAGAACAGGTTGATGGAAGCCCTTCATACCTTTCAGGAGAATACCCTGTCTATCTCCTTTTTGCCCATTATCCCAATACACTTTAAAATACTGACATTGAGAATGACTTTTTTCTCCTGACATAGAAAGAAAAGAAGTAATGGTTAGGAAGGGAGAGAAGATAAAAATTAGGGACACAGACTCTGCATAGCAGGGGAAAACGAAGTACCTAATACAGTGCAAGGAAAGAACACAAGACAAATTAGCTGGGTTTAGTAAGAAAAAGCTGGGCTGCTCAAAGAGACACCACACAGAACTATCAGACAAGACTCTCCACCACCACTTTTGATTCACACTTGGGCATATGTAACCAGCTCTATTTTCCTAATATTTTATCTCAAAAATAGCTAAGAAAAACTCTGCAAACAATTTTCATATTACACTTCTTAAATTTAGAATGAAAGTAAATTTGATGTTGTAGTCTCATTGCCCTTTTGAAACAGCTGGAGTGCTGGATATTTCACCAGAAGACAGGTATGTGCATTTTTAATCAATTGTTAAGAAAAAAAAAATTAAAAACTTCCTTCAAAATTCTTTAGTTTTGCACCAAATAACCATTAAGAAAAATGGATTTATCACAGAATAATTTTTAAATCAACATCTTCCTTATAAAACGTGTTCAGTTTAGAAGTAAACAGTTTTCCTAGTTCCTACAAATTTAACCCATCTGAAGTTCAACATATGCTGTTTGTGCACTATTGTTTATTGTAACATGCGCTAAGTTTTTCCATAYTTTACATATTCAATTCCCCACTTTTACACAATTCTGGGCAAACGTACATATAAAACTGCAATTACTATGAAATGCCATCCACAGCATATTTAACTGTACTGTGGTAATGAGTCCTTTCTCTCTACAAAAATACTAAAATGAACAAATGTGATTCCAAGTATTGGCAAAACAGATCCCTGAATAGGAACAATTTCTTTAGAAAGGCTTTCCAGACTACACCGACATAAAAAAGTGTTAATGTTTAGGGGAAATTAAGTTTCAACAAGTAAAACAACTGTAACTAAGTTCATGAATAAGATTTAGCACAGCTGACCATGATATTACACAAAAGTAAGTTTCTACTCAGAGCCAAACTTAGAATCACTTGCCTCAAAGCAGCATAACATGTAACACAAAACAGAGAAAGCCTGAACAATTTAAGCAAATTTCTAACATCTCTGCTCGAAAATCCCAAGCAGAGCAGCATACAAAGGTGATTTATCCGTACCTGGTGGATCTCTGCAGATGTAACAGATGTACTGGTCTGGAATGCTGTCCTCCAACAATCCCATGCATACACTGTGCTGCCAACACAAGCATTCTTCACACTGACATAAAAAAAAAAAAACAAAAGCAAAAACTAAAACTGAGACTAGTAGATGAAAAAAAATCAGAAACTATTTCTTGTATCATCAAAATGCAGAGAATAGCACTTTAGTTTAAATAGCTGGTTTGAACAAGATTATTTTAGCTGGGCAATTTGTGTTTGGGTAGACAAAAACATCAAGCTAAAAAAAGAGATCTAAATCTGAAAGTTACCTCAACCACAAACTCCAGACTGGAAAAAAAAAGAAACTGAAGATGTAATATTTAATAGCATTTTATTACAATATTCAGTATTTTAGCACCTACACATTTAGTAGTGAAACATAAGACAGGAGTATAATATTATAGTAAAGTAGAAAGATAATGTAATACATTACAGCATAACAGTGAAAAGTAGAAAACTCTTCAGTTTAATTATTTATATTTACAAAGCATCTCTCCAGTGCGCTAGAAAGATGTGCTTTTAATATCGCACCAATGGAAAATCTAAAAGAAAAAGAAAATGAAGAGAAAATGAAAGAGGAGAAACAAGAGAATAGGAGMGCAAAATAGAAGTGGTAAGACATGAGAGCCTAGAAACAGCAAACTGGTTGCTCTCAGTGAGACAAGCATGAAGAGGAAAAATCAGGCTGCCATTGGACTTCAAAAACAGKCAGGAAACTACCTCTTATAAAGATATTTCCCTTTCTCAACTCTGTGCTTGCCAGTGTTTTAAATATCTGCTGGCTCACTGATGAAAATCTCTCCTCTTTGCTTTGACAWGCCTTTAAGCATAAACCTATTACCTAAGTAATCTTTCCTCCTGTCACTTCAGCAACGATTTCCTCCCCTGTCTCCAAAGATTGTTACACCAGTCCATTTTTCCACATTGTTACCACAGCTGAACTCCTGCTCACTTCCTCCACCACAGCACTGCAATTCAGTCTGCTCCCACGGATAGCCTGGGTGCCCATTGTTTTCAGGACTCTGTCAGTTCCAAAACAGTGAGTCCACTGACACATGACAGTCCTACTTTGATTTCCTTCAAAACTCGACTCAAAAGGCTGCATACTGTCAACAGGAACTGTGCCACAGTAAGAGTTGAATACAAACCTGTTTTTTGAATGGGGGTAAAAAACACAGGAAGTTCATGACCTTTTTAAAGTTATTGACAACTGAATTCTTCCTCACTGCTGTTTTGCATCTGATTTAACCACTACATTATAAATTACTTGAGAAAAAGACTTGGAATTACTAATGGATGGGAAATGCTCTCCTCATTGGAGTACAAATAAATAAGTAGCAGGAGTTGCAATCCATTAACTTCTGAATGCTGTGCAGACATGGAATATTCTTCTTCCGTTTTATCTATACCGAGTTAAGATGCAAATTCTCAGCAATTTCTAAAACCTGGTAGTGATATCTAGTGTAGAAAGTGCTTTTCTAAAGATGAAACACACATCACAGTACTGACAGTACTTAGTGTCTGCACAGGAGACATTGCACACAGAGGAGGGACATTTACAGTGAGCAGAGAGGTTTCTACAAGTGGTACTGCAAAGCATGAGGGCCAGGTCAAAAGGGCTCATTTAATTATGATGGTCTGGTGACAAAAGCAATGGTTTGTGTGTGGYAAAGGATACTTTATTCCAAATATATCAGCTGGCTATAAAGAAAAAAAGTTATCTTTCCTTACAAATTCGTCCTACGTATCAAATTACTAGAGAAACTCCATCCTAGAGCAACAGCTCTGCATCCACTGAACAGAGCCAAGTGCAGAACAAAGAAATATTTTGTTCATTTTTGCTTTATGTATAGTTCTCTACATAATTTCAGTCTGCAACAAATCAAAAGGGCACCTCCATAAGCAAAACATACACATGGAAAATATAACTCCACACACCAAATTTTACCTGAATCATAAAGCCATTTTCTTCATCCAGTTCACAAATGCATCTAACAATTTCATTGAGAGCATCATCTTCATCCTGAGACTCTTCAAAGTTAGTTGAATCAAAATCCTGATTGTATTCATCACCACTAAGTAACAAACTCTCTGTGGAAGAATCATCCAAGAACTCGACATCTGAAAGATCTAATAAAAATACATGTATGTGAAATTGTATGTGGAGAGACACAATAATTCACAGAAATACAGAGAGTTTTGACAGTTAACAATCTTAATTTGCATTAACAAAATGATTGCCCCCAAACACACTGCTGGTATATGAGATTTCAAGATGAATTCTGCAAAGCGCCTTTAACATCCTCTCCTCAGAAGCAGAGTAGCAACATTTAACCAAAGCAATGTTACACAATGCAGAACAGTGTAAGCATTTTGATTTAAACAGATGACAGATAAATCARTCACCATATTTAGAGCTACAATCCCAAACATAAACCAAATTATTTCTCTTAAAATTCTCTTTCTTAACAAATTAAACCTGAAATTCGGTATTCATTAGACCTGAAATTCAACCTACTGTTGAATTCAGACTGTTCATTCAACCTACTTTCTCCACTAAGGTCAACAGACAGGATAGCTCTTGGATACTGGTACGAAGTGTTCTTCTCTGAGAACATGCTGCGCAAGGTCAGAGAGCTGCCTGAGGACCGGGTTAAGGGAGAGGAGCACCTGTCCAGGAATTCAACAGAACTGTCTTCATAATCAGAATAATCTGAAAAGTGAAAAGAAGTCACTCTTACTAAAGTAAAATTTATGGCAAATGCAAAAACAACCCCAAATTGTGTATAGATTATACTGCAGCATTGTCTTGACAAGTTAAGTATATCAACATTGAGGTATCAGGATGATGAAAGTATAAATAAGAAATGGCAAAAGCTCTTTGTAACACTTCATTAAAAAAAATTCCAGTAAAAAAAATTATCAAGTTTGATAGCTAAAAGAAGCATCTCTAATTGTAACTCCCCCATCTCTGAGTATACAGAGGGATAATTTTTCCTAGAATATTATGCAGTCTTCTTTTTCCCACAATGCATCCTGCACCATCTGCTATCCTTAGAGATGCTGTTGGTGACTCTTTCTTTTGCCTTAGGTCTGCTTGCAGCACTTCTTGCCCTGCTACCTAGGAGCACCCACAGACGACCCTGCCAGTTTAAGTGATAAAAGCTTGTCTGTACACCTGCAGAGGAGCACAGGAAATCATCTTTGGATGTTCCCAGGCCCATCTCAGGAGACWTCCATGGGCCAACAGGTCCTGGGATGGGCTAGGTAGCATTCCAAGATTCCAAGAGTAAACATTCACAGGCCCAAAGGAGGAGTACGAGCAGGCAAACAACAAAAACTCCCTGCCCCTCTCAGACTTTCCCAGCAGTGCCATCACCTCCATCATCCATGCATGACACCCAGCATGATGTGCTACCCAGAGCAGTTCTCTGGATGATGTTCTGAATTARGAGCAGTCACAGCCCAGTGGGCTGCCACTAGGGGACACTGTGGAATGTAGGGGAAAATCACTTTGAGCTTGCAAATGACTTATTATGAAATGTTTAGGGAAGAAAAAAAAGGTGGGGAAAATGGATGGACTGAAGTGATTTAAGGAAGAACAATTATGGGGAGAACAGGGGAATAGCCATTGGTAAGCTGTCTGGATGTAATCCTGGGCAACCAGCACCAGGACAAGGGGGTTGGACCACTAGACCTCCAGAGATCCCTTCCAACCTCAACTGTTGTGTGATCCTTACTGAATCTCATTTCCAGCTCTTAACCTGGGGGAGGGGCTCTCCATTCAGGATTCAGGTTGAACAAGGTCTGTGCCAGCAAATGGAGCAGGACTGCAGGTTGAAGGGTCCATGTGCCTGTGGTGCCAGCAGTCAGAGAGACTGCAGAAAGCGCAGTGCCAGCCCCTCCCCGGAGATCTCTGGTCACAGAGGCCAATAAGCTTATGCTACAATAGCCAGTCTAAGTGTCTGATTGCTTGCATGGATCAAGCTGGACCAGCTGATGAGCAGATGAAATGGCCTGGGAGCAAGGGGTGAGTCTGCAAGGGCCAGCTCTCGGTGGAAGTGCCTCTCTAAGCATGGGAGCTGGTGGGGACCTGGGGAGCCCTGGCCAGCACTGGGAGTGCTAGAATGCACACAGAAATGAGACTGTACTGCAGTGGGGCTGCTGCCCCATGAGCTTGCATCTGCAGGCAACAGAAATTGGAAAGACAGGCATCCAGAGGCAGCTACTGGGCAGCCAGTGTCTGAGCCCACCTGTTGCAGAGATCCCCTCTGTACTTAAGAGATCTCTGTATTATCTTCCTGCTCAGCCAGAGAGAGGAGCAGGATGAGGCTGTTATAGCACACACACAAGCACAGACAACAGACAACAAACATCAGTGGTACTGACATTTATATTGATACCAGTTTTCCCCTAACATAAACTACTTGCAACACCCTCAAGAAACACACTTGCAAGCTTGTCCCTAATCACAGTGACTGGAGGACTGTCCTAGGAAAGCAATGTAATTGTAAATCACTGAATAGTAAGGGTTGGAAGGGACCTTAAAGATCATTTTGTTTCAAGCCCCTTGCCATGGGCAGAGACACCTCCCAGTGGACCAGGTTTTTTTAGGGCCCCATCCAGCCTGGCCTTCAACACTTCCAGGGATGGGACATCCACAACTTCTCTGGGCAACCTGTTCTGGTGGCTCACTACCCCCACAGAAAAGAAATTCTTCCYACCATCTAATCTAAATCTACACTCTTTCAGTTTAAAATTGTTAWCCCTCACCTTATCACTACACTCTCTATTAAAGAGTCTCTCCCCATCCTTCCTTTAAGTCTCCTGCAAATTCTAGAAGGCTGCTGTAAGGTCTTCCCCAGCCTGCTCTTTTCCAGGCTAAACAGGCTTTCAGCCTGTTCTCATAGGGGAGGTGCTCCAGMCYTCTGATCATTATTGTGACCTTCCTCTGGGCCCACCAGACAARCTCACAGCTTCAATCAGTAATTATGAGTAGCTACCCATTTACTACTCCTAAAACTTAGTACTTCAGATATAAGCAAATCAGATCACTYTACTTCCATCCTTCTGTTGGAAGCATTCCTGCTCCCACCTGTAACTACTGTGTTCTTGCTATGGGTTCCACAATATCCATCTCTCCTAAATCACCTTCCATGAAGTCACTTTCCTCTTTATTGTCTCTGTCCAAAGCACACTATTTCCAGCATTTCCCAAGTATATTCAYTGTAGTCAACTCAAGGAGCAGCTGAATTGATTACTTTATGCTGCATTGCTTACAACCTCACTGCAACAGAGCAGCAGAAATAATAGGCAATACCAGCTGCACCTTCAGCTACACATGGGTTTTATACAATCACTAAATCACAGACACACTCAGAGGACAAAAAACAGTTTTGGGGGGTTTGTTGGTTTGCCTTAAAGCCTTGTGCAAAACCTATCTGGGGCACACAATGTACCCACTCCCTCTTCTTCCCCAAGATGCCTCCATTTGATTCCAAAGAAAAGGAGCATGCCTTTACAGAGCCCTTACACGTCTGAACACACCTGGAGTGGAGTGACWTGGCCCTGGAGAAAGAGTCCTGTTGCTTTTGTCTGATGGGGTTTTTCAGGGTCAAACACTGGAGTCAGAATCCACCAGAGTATTTTAATTTTTAATTTTAGGTAAGTTAAAAAAAAACCAGATTGAATACTTCTGGATTGCTAAACCTAGATTTTCACAAGACGAATTTGCAATGAATAAAATGCTCAAGTTGTATGCACACTGCTTTTTGCATCTGGATTTAAGATCTCTGATGAGCCAATGGGCCTATTGGCTCATTCTCACATTTCTTCTCACATTTACAAACATTGGATAAGGCACCTAGAAGTTGGAATCTAATTATGATACTTCTGCCAAGCATCTAAGTTTCAAGAGACACTGGCAGGAAGTCCAAGGGTATAAAAAAATGGAAAAAAAAAAAAAAAAAAAAAAAGAAAACCCCAGCCCATGACAAACCACCGTATGACCACAAGAAGAAAAAAACAAAGAACAATACTGGGCACATATCTAGCATTTATCAGTATCTTCTTAAAAATACTTAGATGCCTTCTCAATGCAAGTAAGAAGCTCCCMATGGTTTTTAAGCGAAATAAGCAATTGAAGTTTATAGCTTAATATTATATTACTCCAGTTTAAAGATGGTGAAGTCTACAATATTGCAATTCCCACTGAAGCACAGCATGATTTGGAAGCATTTTCCTGTTATAGCACAAATTTTGGAAAGAGTAACACATAATCCATAAAACATAATCCCTGTTTTTCAAGGCAACAGACAAGGCTGTTATAACAGCGATGACAACGTCAGCTGTTAAGGATTAACGGTTMAAGTGGGGGTGCATTGTATACAGTAAACCATTGAAATTTAGCAGCTAGATACTACAATAGATACTACAAGATACAACTAGATACTACAATAATTTTAATGTCCAAGCAAAAGAGGTAGAACATGTATACAGAGCTTCAAATGAAGAATTTAAAAAGAGATGAGAAGAAGAAGCAAATCTCTTTGTGAAAGAAAAAACATCTATCCAGTATTTGGGTCTATTGCACAGAGACAGGCTATAAATGTAAGAAAAAAATAAATCACAAACCCAAGTATCTTTCTTATATTTAAGGCTAAAACTTAATTTTTCAAAATTTCTGAAATTTGACATTTATATTGTTTAGAAACAAGTTTTACTATCTAATGCTAGAACTACATTGGGTGGTATCACTTACTTAAAAAAATATAAACTGAACTTACCATGCTGTTTTGATTTCTTCTTTTTTTTCTTCTTCTTTTTCTGTTTTGGTTTATGATCTTTTTCCTTCTTCTCTTTCTTCTCCTTTTCTTTTTCTTTCTTTTTACCTGAAATAAAAATTGAACAATTTAAAGCAGCAGCAGTATTCAGATTAACCTAAACAAGGCRTTCAAATCAAGTGTTCTAGCTGTCTAGTYAGATCAAAATTATTCAGTTCATTTACTTGATATCTAGGGCACATTTCTTATTAATAGCTGGTATAATGGTTCAAAAAAAAATCTCAACAAATAATATTTATCATTTTAAGTATTTCCAAGTAAGAGATSATAGCACAGCAAAGGACACAAAATATGTAACAGCATATAAAGAGCTTGTAACTTCTATTTTACTTACAGTTTATATCAAAAAGGCTTGGGCAAGCGAAAAAACTTTCCCAAGTGCAAAATTCCCAATTATAAAGATTACATTGTCCTAAAACCAAATATTAGGACTATAGAAAGACATTTGAAAAAAATTCCAGTATCACAGATCTGCTGCTGCTGTCAGCACTCTGCACTATACAGTGGCATCCTCATAGAAAACTGATTCTGACTCGAATTTGACACATTTTTTACGCTGCAGTTCATTTTAACCACTGSTGGTATACACATGAGGACAAGTACTTTGACTCAGAAAAATTCTATTTATCTTGTTAATTCCCCCTAGACAAAATACATTCCACATTTTCACTCCATAAACATTTCTGAAGTTATCAGCATTGATACAAATAAAAAGGAAATCAACTTATTACAAAAACTAAGCCTTAAAGCCAGGATTGTTTCCTGCACATAAACTGGAGCAGTCTTATCTTCTTGGGGAATACAGAGAYTAAACTTTTACCTCCTGGAAAAACAAGGCAGATTCACTTATGAATTCTTGCCAGTCTCTAATAATTTATTTTACTTTAAACATAAGATAAAAGGCAGAGTCTTCTTAATTTATATTTTATTTCATGAATAAACAAATGTTTTTTTAATAACGTTTGTTTGCGCCTCCCATCTCAAATCTGACAGTACAATGAAATAGCCAATATTATTCATTCTACTAATGAAAMACCAGAGGCAGTGGACCTCTCATAGGTACTTTTGGATACTTYGAAATCCTTGCTACGGGCACTTTGATTTTATCTTACAAATTATTCTTCTATTATAAACCTTCCATATATATAAAACCTCTATTTAAGACAAAAACAAACAGAAAGTGTAGGTGGACCCAAGAAATACTTTATGCTTTTACATTTGCTCTTCAGAGACATAAAGTGTCAGAGAATTTTTTCTTTTTTCCTAAAAATAATATTGCTCTCTACATACCATATGTTGAAGAACTTTTCTCTTCCAGTTTTCCTTTTCTTTCCATTCTAGCTGCACCTGCAAATTGAAGAGTACATGACATAAGGCCAATGTCTGGCTGATGACCTACTTTCTTGTAACAGTCATTAGACCAGAAAAAATCCTAATGGCASACAATAACAAGAAACATACAAACAATACAATAATTTTTTATATCATTTTACAATTATTTTTATTGTCTAAAGCACTGGAAACAAAAAGTATTGTAGTTTACCAACTTCTGAATGCTTGTCCTTCTCAATCATGTTCTTTAATATTTTCTCCTTCAGACTCTCAAAACATTTCTCCTTTATGGGCACAGAGCACTGTATCTCTGTCCCTTCAGAGCTCACTGATGTGGAAGACCTCTTTTTTCTACTATTCCCTTTGGGTACCTTGAGACTATTGGTTAAAGGCATTTCCAGATGCAAGGCATGTACATGGGACGAGGGTGCTGAAAACAAGAAGATGGATTTACTCGGCATTCCATAAGGATTTCAGCCAGCCAGGGCTGGGTCAGATCACTGAAATGTCAATATTGATCATATCATCATCATACTTAACAGATAATTACTGCACATGAATGCCTAGATCTTAGTCTTAAATACTAAACAATACATGCCACAGAAAGTTTCCTCCTATGTTTTGGAATTTGCACTCACTTTTAAACTACTTGTACTGGTTAAAGTGTACTTTTGCTGACACTTAAGCCTTTTTGTTTCCTTTTTATTCCACTGTAATAGAAACCCATGACAAGAGTAACAGTTAAAAGGTGCTGAYACCGTCAGTATTTTTTAGTTAATGCTCAATTATGTTAACGGAGAAATTAAGCTTTGGCACATTTTTAGTCCTATGCATAAAACATTACTGCTTATTGAATTTTTAATTTATTTTAATAATATTTAAATTATTCACTTTATTTCATTAATCCACATTTGAATTACCTGCAAAAGTACTGTGATTTGTCAGAATTCAGCATCCTATACTGACAATTTTTATCTTGTACTATTTACAAAAGTTTATTCAGTGAAATATTTAGTTGGGTTTTTTTATCTCTTTATCTGATGCAGGTTAGGAAGCAACAAACTAAAAACAAAACAAAACTGAAAATATAATTTAAATTGCTAATATTTGTAATAATTTTTAAATAATCATACTAGAATACAAGTTTGTATTTTTAAGGAATTTTGATTTTTTTCTTTTATTTTTAAAGAACACTATTGAGGTAATTAAAAACTCTCTATTACTCTGTCCATCACTATTGTGAGAGTTTCAAGTTTCACCTAATAGTAATTAGGAAAGCCTAATTTTCATCAGACCCTTGAGGACATTTTAAGACCATGCCAAGGACATACTGTACAAAAATGCAACTCTGTGAAGTCATAAGGGGTTCAGGTTTTTCCATGCCAACTATAAACACTTGGAGGCACCAGTTATCTTTGGTGTCTCTCAACAGAAGAGCACAACAAAAGTATTAGCATGTTAAAAAAAAAAGTCCTGAAAATATCAGCTATTGGTCAAGATATTCAACAAGACAAAACATGGAGCAGATGTGGAATGCATTAAATCAGCAGCATTACGATATCTAAGTAAATTCATCAGTCATYAAAGCATTGTGGGGAAAAGGCAAGAACACCTGAGGGCTGAGCCTGTATTGTGGCCTTCCCAACTTGGACAGACCAACCCAGTTCTACTGGGATACAACACACAGTTCACACAAGACTTTATTCTGCCTCCTATGATGTTCCTGGGAACACACCAAAATGCCTCTAGCTGGAAAGCTGAAGGGCCATCAAGAGCCATCCAAAGTGGTCATCACCTCTCACACCACACAGCACTYTCAAATGCCAGATGTTCCCAGCTGCAGGACACCACTGTACTGTGCAATCTAGGYRGCAGCAGCTGCTCAGCTCTGTGAGCTGGCTCCTGCCACATAGAACAAACTGCATCACCACAGCTGGGGCTGAGTCTCTCCACTGCCTCAAATCAACCATCTCACCTAAGACCATGACCCTGTCAACACTGATTCAGGCTCTTGCCTTKGTCTCTATTTCAAGTGCATTTAGCTTGCTGGAATACTCATCATTGACACAAAAAACGATCCAAATTATTCCTTTCTTGGGTTTCCTAATTACCATTTGTCTCYTACAGGACTGAACTGCTCTGCCATCTGTAGAGCAATAAGTATATTTTAGCACGTCAGTAAAAGAGAGAAGTGACACTTTCCCACATCATCATGCTATCAACGTCTTGTCTCACTTCTAAAAAGAGTGCAAAAGGATCACCCAAATGCACATAATTCAGTTAGGTCACTGCCATTTTGATGAAAAGATGTAAGGACATTCCATCCAGACAATCTCAAGAGAAATTTAGTCTCAACATTAGATGAATTAGTATTTAAACTTTATTATTGAGAAGAAATCCTGACCTGACATTCAAATATGATTTAATACCAACAGCCACAACAAAACAAACTTTAGTATCTCAATAATTTTCAACACAAGCACATCTGATAAAGTAATCAGTAACTGTTTAAGGGAACACTAATATTGGGTAGAAATCTGCTGCAGTCAAGCAAATATCCAGCTTGCAGTCAGAACTCTCTAAACTGCTTTTCTACAGTAACCTGAAAATAGAAATTGCTATTATGCCTGCATACGTTGCAATGTTATTCTTGGCTTCTAGTTTTTGTCATCAGAAATCATTTTAGATTAAGAATCTTAAATTCTAAAATCCTACATAAAGTGTTACAGCTTGAACAAAATCTACTTTTCAGCTGTGCAACCACTATGCCTTACACATAACCACAAAGTCAGTCAGAAGGACAAGTAACAAATACAGGAAGAAAAATATCAGTTCCTTGATGGAAATACCACCTTTTTTTTAAACTTCTACTTTTAATTGCAATTTTATTCCTGTTGAGGAGTCTAGCCAGCCACCTCCCACACAGTGAAYGTGGGCGGTCTGCAGTTAACACTCAGCAGAAAGACGACCAGAGATTGGGCTTGGTAAACTACTGATTTTGTCACTGTTCCAAGATCAATTTAATCACTAGAAAACTAATTTCAGATTAAAAAGAAATGCAAACCACAGCATTCCCAGTCCAGTTTATGACACRTTTCCAGTGTTACTTGTTCTGGTCTGGCACAGGGAAGTGGCACAAGCCCCTTTATGCAAGTACAGGCACAGGACAGGATGTTGTGCCMCAAGTACAGAGGCACTGTACTTGCAGTGGTACTGCTTATTGCAATTCATCACTCATATGAAATGTAACAATCTGAAGCAACTTATTGACTGATATTCTATTTCAYGCGTTTCCATGTTTCAAGTAGTATGATAAATATTATCTGCATTAATATACAATTAAATTATGTTGTAATAGAAAACATCAATCACACTGGTCATATTTAACTTAGCATTTTGAATTCCCAGTGCCTAAGATCAATTTTAYATCTAAACAGACTTTTAATTACATATCACAAATTCATACTGGACCCTGTCCAAAATGATGTCTTTAGGAAGAGTAAGCCCATGAAAAGGTTCTTTCTTGCCTCATAACCAACCCAAACTGGGAACTTCAGGGCAGAGATTAGAATGGCAGGTGTTTGAATTAGGGAGTAAATGTGACTGTTAATAGATAGTTTGGAGTGAAACAAACAGCCCAAAAGTAACAAGAGCAAATAACAAGATGAACAATAATTCATCCCTCTCAAAAGCAAGATAAACCAGTAACACTGGCAAGAGTTTCTAAAAATGGACCTATTCTCATTTTCCAAAAATTTTGTACTGTGAATTACAGGTATCAAACTACTTAGATTACTCTTTCAGGTCACAAAACTTACACTCAAGAAGCTGTTAGGCTACATGCTGCAAACCACTGAGAACTTCTAATATTTGGAAAAAAAAGTCAGTAGGAAAGCTCAATACACAGTTCAATTTATTGCATGAARGAAAACTTACTACATGAAAATTAGGAACAAAATATATGTGCCCAGAAGGCCAAAACCCAGAAGATGAAAATGTAGCTGGTAAAATAGTTCCTTTAGAGCTTATCAGTATAATTTTAAGAGTTATATGAAAAAAGGCTCATTAAGCTTTATATACAGCATAAACTCTATCCTCTGGGATAGGCTGCAAGGATTTCTGGCTTCCCACTATGGACTCAAGTAGTAACAGCAGACAATTTATCAGAGAATGTTTTTCCCTGACACAAACTGCATGCACATGTGAAGCAATTCTGAGTCATTAAATAAAGGTGGCTCTAGATGAAACTTATTCTTTCTTTAATTTGCTTAATCTGTGGCCAAGACCAAGACCCAGCTCAACAAACAGGTCCAAGGGCACTCCTGAGTGCCCCAAGCCAGGCCCATGACAGGAGCAGGCAACTTCCAGCATTAACAACTATATATAAAATGAACTAGAAAATATATCAGAAAAGCCAGAAGTTAAGTTCCTAGGAACTGGGTTTTACCAAACAGGAAACAGATGGCTGTTGGGAGCTGTTGCTTTCTTTTATGATCYTGTTCAATGAGTGGGCAAATACACATCTCCCAAAAGAACTCCTCTTAGTGRCAGAAGACGTGACATAAAAAGGACTTTTATAGAAGTAGTTTTCCCAGCAATCTGTAATTCTACTGCCATGCACTGTATGAAGGGCAAATGAAGACTGTCACATGGTTTCACTCAAGTAATTAMTATTTAAATATTAATATTTYAAAAAGCTTAAGTAGTGGCTCACTAGAGATACCMATAGCCCTTATTTGGACAAATTAGTTTTCATCAAAGAGATTCATAGATTAATAGAATAAGATAGAGTTTAAATGTCATAACTATATCCTTTAAGGTCATGCTGTCCTCCCTTACTATCAATCACATTTATATCCTTTAAGGTCATGCTGTCCCATACTACCAATCACATTTATCAAAAACTTTCCAAGAGAGTATAATAATTTGCTTTTTCCCCCTCTTCTTACTTTTCTGAACAATTTTCTTATGAAACAAAAAAAAAAAAAAAAAAAAAAAAAAAAAAAAACCCACAAAACAAACAAACAAACAAAACTCCAAAAAAGGCTTGTGAAAGCATTCAGTTAAAAATGGTATGATATTCACCCACATAATAGATTTATTTATAAAAAAATTAAATTAACACCTAGAATACACTGGATGAAAACACCCCACATTTAGGGKCTGCAAACCACTATGTCAATCCTTGGGCAAATCTCTTGATTACCTCTATCCAAGTGTTTCACAGAAACCATGGTAGTCAGTAAACTGTTACAAAGACAGAAGCAGCACAGAGTTCCAGTACTGGGCCCTGTTCTAATTCTGAGGGTGACCAAGTTTATAGAAAGTTTTTGAGAAGTTTTCAGAAATATTTTTAAGTAACATGTTGTAGGAAGCAAAGAGCTAAATTTTCACTGCAAACAGAAATGAAGCAGAGGAATGCTGACTGTCTTTGACAACATCATTGTTTTAAAGCTGAGGTCACAAATGAGTATGTTAGTAAACACTTGGTTAATGATTTTTACAACTTTCAGCAATAGCAAAAAATATTTTGGAAAGATATACTGCTTACTACACTCCACACTCTCAGATGCTCCTCAAAGCATGTTAGAAGTGCTAATGCAGCTCTAAGCCAGTGAAGACAAAGAATATGCAGATGGATGGGGCCGGAAGAGAGGCAGTTTTTGAGTGTGCAGAAAGGAAAATAATAAGTATCCCCTCCTTCTGTGGGATTGAATACACATACATTTTAACCCTACAACTATAAATCTTTCTGGATTTATACTGAATCTTTTTACCTGACGCTGTTGTAGCTACTCTTCCATCAGTTACTGCTTTGGAAGAAAGATATGTAATCATCTGAATATCTTCCTTGTCTTTACTGGGATATTCATTACGGAAAGWGGATTCTGTGGATAATGGTGCTGTGACTTCCGAACTACAGCTTAAATCAAGAGGGAGACACGGTCCACGCTTCTCAAGTGACACATGAGCAACATCAGGTACTACATAAAAGAAAAAATGTCRTATTAAAAAAGATGCATGGGTCCAACAAACAACAGTCTGGATATTGCAGTGTTACATAACATAGGAACAGCAAACAGCTTTAGCTACAGCAAGTCAAAATATCCCATTAGTTGAAAACCATGAAAGGTCTAATCTTTATGATTCAATTTCTCTTGGGCAGTTCTTTATTAGATTAAGATACATTACCCTCCAATTTTGATGACTGTTGGTTTTGACCACTGATGGAGAACACTTTTCCATCAGTAACTGAAGAGGGAGAAGAAACTTTTTCTACAGAATCATCAGGCAAGGAGCAAGTGGCTAAACGTTGTGATCTTCTTCTCCGTTGGCTATGTTTGTAGGATCTAGGGGAATTCACTGGCTGTGATGGACCTAAAAAGAGATCTTTCAATGTTCATGAAGCAGAGAGATAACACCATCATCTTACCGCAGCATTTGAGATCTAAAGATGGGGAGTGCTTAAGTAGCTCTTATTTGCAAAGCTGGTAATCACAGCAAAACTGGTAAAATTAATTACAAAACTGTGACAACCAGGAGCAAAAAAAGGATTTATGCTCAAGACATGATTCTGGTTTTCACTTATTATACATTACTAGGGCACCTTCTTCCTTCCCCACTGTTAAAGGTGGTTGTTTTAGGCAGTGTATTTACAGTAAGCAACCCTCCCCATACAACCCAGGCAGGAGGCTACTTACAATGGGAGGGGMCAACAGGATTTAACAATAAACAGAAAAAATTATCACAGTTAAAGATCTAAAAAGTCATGGATAGCGTTAACATACAACTTAAAAATAATTGAAAACRGTGTTTAATTTTATATTCCACCTCCTTGCCTTCTGCTAACCTGATATCAATACCCCAACTGAAATTCAAACACACAGTGCCAGTGCATGGCACACTAAGAAGGCTCCAGAACTTTATACTTAAAAAAARAAAACCAAAAAGAAAAGGGGCGYAGGAGGATTGATATAGGTTAATATAGGCCTGATTCATTAAAAACAAAAAACCCACACTCCCCTAGACCCTGGACTATTACCCAGTTCCACAAAATTTTGACTTAGGAAAGTATTTACGTTGCTATTACACTGTAAATCACTGTTCTCTTTTAGTAAGCAGATTTTAGAGATAGATATACAGATTTAAAGATACAGCAAACCTAAATTTCCACTACAGGTAGCAAAAACTTGGAAGCCAAAGATTAAAAGACAACACTAACAAGATCTAAGCTACTAAATAACCAAGGTTTAACTTAGCTATTTTTTAAAAATATTGCTACAGAGAAGTCTAATGTAATCCAAAACATAAACATGCTCCAGGAAAACTACTTACCATTGCTCTAGGGGTAGGGATGGAAGGCGAACTACAATATGGATGACTGCTAATATTTTGAGGGGACAAAATACAGTTTTTACCAATGTATTCTGAATAAATAAAGATGGCTGAATTTGCACCCCTCCCTCTTCCACTCATTTAAAGTTGTCTGTGAGCAAAGATTAAACAGAAACTTATCTCATAAGTGAAAATATAAAATCAAGGTTAAGGGGAACACATGATGCAGGTTGAGTCTTCCATCCTCAATCACTATTCTAAAAGTGGGAAAAAAAATGTAGCTTTTGACTTAATGGAACCTGCATTTATTTTAACCTTTGGCCTCATCATTTAATGTTCTTTAGGTAAAGAGCCTGACACTAAGCAACACTAAAAGCCTAACATAATCTCAAAAGAAAATTACAGAAATACCTTAAGATTCACAAAAAATAGTGTATTCAAGCATGCAGCATAAAGCTTTCCCTGTTCTTCTGATAAACAGTATTTTGGTACTTGGCAAATGAGTTACACATGTTAGAAGCTGAACACCCATGGGATTTTTCTGGGACAAGGAAACACAATTTTTTTTTTTATATTTTTCCACCACAAATCTTGAACCCATCTTCTCTTTCATATGGTGTTTGAAGAAAATAACACATAAGGTGAAGAAAGCCACAGCCAACAGGTACAGAACATCAGCCTGCTGAAGATGAAGTTTCTCAGAGAAGGAAAGGTCCACACCAAGGTGTACGTCTTTTCTTTTTAATGAATCAGGCCCTTTTCAGAAGGGAGGTTTGATTTTTCCTGCATCACTGTTAATACTAGTGTGGAGATTTATGCTGGAGGGAAAGCCAACCCTTAAAAGCCATAAATCTATAAATATCAATATATTATTTAAATGTATTATTTCTGGTAGAGTAATTCAAATGCCTTATTATGTGACTTGACTTTTAAAATAGTGAGCTACCCCTAATTCTCCCACTTGGACATTTTATTTAAAGCAGATTCATTTTTAAAAGCAATAGCCATTTACAACCAAAGAAAATTTCTGTATATCTCTTATAAGTAGTTACGGTATTTTTTTTAAAATGTCTGTGCTCACTAGTTTTATTTATCACAGAAGAAGAAAGCTGAGAGACCAGCGTCAAATCCTCGACTTGTATTAATTCTGGGGAAAGTGGTGATTTAGGGGGTTTTATACACCCGGAAGAATCTCCAGATTCTTGTTTGCATTTCTTGCTGCGAGCCTTTCCTGAAGACAAAGTTGAGGATAACAGTGCAGGTTTCTGAATGTTGGCAGAACTGCTAATATCAGCTTCATTTTTTTTCTGACTTTGTGGTTTAGGTGAAATCTCCTGAATAAATAATAAAAAATTGATACTTTTATTTCAGTTTCTTCGCTGTAGTTCTTGTATTCTATTTTGATCTTTTAAAAAGCAATTTTAGTACTCAAACACATATTAAAGCAACATTATTTTAAGTACAAATGAAAACTATTTAAAATGCATCACATTAGATTTTGCTTTTTTTTAAAGGAGCACTACCAATTGTTTTCAGCATTCAGAATGCTCAATTCTTTCTATTTGAAATACCTGCAAGAAGTCTGAAAATAAAACATTTTCCCACTGTCCCCAATTTAAAAATTCAACRATTTTTAACTTTCTCTTTCATCTTCACTGTGCAGTCTCCAAACATAATCCAGGGAGCATCTGCTCCTAGCCAGAACACACACACTGATGCATCATCACAGAGCATCTMAGGCTGGAAGGGACCCATAAAGATCACTGAGTCCTCCTCCGTGCTCCTCACAGGACTTCCTTTTGCTGAATCATGACTGGGAGTGTTGTCCAGACACTCCTTGAACTCTGGCCCTGCTATTAACAAACAATCCTTCCTCAGAGGACTGAAGTCCTAAAAAAAGTTGCCAAGATCTTTCCTACAGTCATTTCCCCAACCAGAGGCAAAAAAAAAAAAAAAAAAAAAAAAAAAAAAAAAAAAAAAAAAGGAAAAAAATCAAGCAGTTCCTCAGGAAAACTATATTTAACAAGAAAACTGTATTTTGGAGAACCTGAAAAAGTTGATAATGCTCCTTTAAGGAATGTCTGAAAACAATGAAAAGTTTCCAATACTGAGCACACTCTCACACAACCCCTTTCAGTGCTGGGAGTCTGGATTTCACCACATTATATGTTTGTGCAAACATGAAGAAATCACAACTTCTAGCACCACAGGGTTAAACAGATTGCTAACTGTCGGGGGAAAATGAGCAGATAGAGTTAAAAGAGTTTCTGAAAGGAAAAAAAGTCAACATATAATGCCATCTTTCCAAATTCATCAATTTTCATCCTTCTTAACACAAACAGTACTATTTTTAGACAGTTAGCATGCATTGACAGACATTAGCATTTTAAATTTATTACTGGAACTTCTTCCTACATTACCAAAATTGTGCATGTGTTACAACTTGCCTAATAAGGACAAACTACAATGTCTGAACATAATTTCTTATGCCTGTCTCCTTTCTTGTCCCAGTTACATCATACAACACAGTACCATCTAATTAAACCATAACTAAAAAAGCAGAGAGGTATTTCTAGAATGTATGCACCACTTTATCCAAACTACAAACATCACATCTCTGGTGATTTGAGGGTTTATTGAGTTTTGTTATAAATTGCAATTTTATTTTCCACTGGAACTYTCTGTGTTCCAATGGAGGAAAACAAAAAAAAAGCAAAACAAAACCCCACAAGTGCACATTGTCTGTCTGTAAAAGGGTGCCCCTGAATGCTACATGAATGGCTCGCTGGGAGCATCCTGTAAAGATCCGGTGCAAAACATCCCATTCAGCAGACATCAGTTCTACCTTGAATAACTCCATTACACACACACTAAGTGCAGTTTATTCATTTAAATAAAATATTCCATGAACTGTACAGTATACCTATGCTGGTTATGAGAGGTATTACCAGAAATTAATTAGAGTCGTAACTTGTAAATAAACAATTTTATTGTTCATCTTCACAGATGTGAAAGACATACTACAGCATCCATTACTTTCAAATTACAAAGTTATTTAAACAAGATTAAAAAAATTAAATTAAGATTTTGATAAGGTGCTTAACCTCTTAACAGGACAAATTAACATTAAAAACCTTAATGAATTAATGTTATCCATCTACTCAGGTCTTGGTCAGAAGGAAATATAACATGACAAACCCTAATACAATTAAATAAACTACTGTATCTGCAACTAATCATCTGAGGTTTTGGGTTTAAGACAACTGTAAACTAAAAATGTATAAATATAAACAAAAACTTGCATCAACAGAGTCAGTTTTCGGCTATTGGCCTGAATACTTCTACCATATTCTGTATAACATTATTAAAAAAACCTACAAGGTATTTTATCCATTCAATTTTATAGCAGTAGCAGACAAAGCCTCTAAGGAATGCCAGCTTTGCTATCAGAAAACCTTTCGGGGAGGTTTATAACTTGGCCATTTTAATTTCAGTTTGGGCAGGAAGTTAGTGAAAAAAGCTTTAAGCTCAAAAAATTTCCTCCCCACACTCAATCACTTAAACGTTTGTGAGGTTTCTGGTTTTAGTTAGAAGCAAAGGATTAGGACAAATTGAGATTTTAGATGCCTCTTTAAAGGAGCTTAACTATTATTTCCAAAAAATGAGGTTTTTCAGACCATTAGCATGTAAACAATTACAGAGACATCTTCTTTTTTATATTTGATCAATAAAACAGGAACAGTCGAGTTACTMAGTCTAAGAAATAACAAAAAGGTTATAGTAAATATGCACTGCAGTTTATACTGTTGCATACACAGTCTATGTAAACCACAAAGTCCCATTCATYGCAATGGGATTCTGCATGGCAAGATTTACATTGTAATGATTCTCCCAAAAACAACATGCTGTAAGCCATTTCACAGTTTTTTGCACATTGAAAATATCACACACAGTAGCAAGAAAATCATAGCATCTTTAATATGCAAAAATTTGAGAAATGGAATGTCATGTCAATACACTGTAAACCTTTATGCAAAATATCGGTCAATGCATCAGCACCRCAGTGGCTCCACTGGCCCTGACAGTGACAGCATCAAAAACAGAAAATCAGGTTCCATTGACTCTCATCCAATGCAACATCAATGGAAAAACCAGAGCAATGCAATTATATATCAGCTCTAAAGAACCAGTACAACCAAAATACCAAATCAGGTTTGGGGGAGGAACTGTTCATAGAGTGTGCCGGGGCTAAAGAACAGAAGTGCTTGTTAAAGAATTACAGGCAGCAAGGCTACTTTGTTCAAATGCTGCTATTAAAGAAGAATGAAAATGTATACAAAAAAGCTGTATTAAAACTACATTAAGGCTCTGATTTAAATAATTGGAAAATAAAGATGTCCTGAATCAGACTACTGTTCATCTTTAGCTTGCTTTACCATGCTCAGGCATTCAGCCCTTTTCAAATGCAAGATAATGCATAACTCGGAGTCAAGCAATGCCTGAACATAGTGGAATAAGCCAAAGACAAAATGGCAGCCTCCAGATCCTGCCAATATGCAGGTTTAAAAATCAGACCCTTAATATTATTTAAAAGTTTCTTTTTTGTATTTATTAAAATACACACCCTTGCAAAATGTATGGCTCATTGAGCAGTTCATAAAACACATACAAGCCTACAACACCAAATTCTTACAATATAAAAGAAACTTCTTTCAAAAGAAGTTCTATGTGATGTCAAAAACCCTGTTTCAAACACAAATTAAATTTGTGTAAGGGCCTGTTTCTAAGCCAGTCATAGTTCCAGCTATAAAACTGGATCTTGGGACACTGGTCTCCTCATATTTGTTGCACGGAGACTTTATTTTATTTTGTTTTCTGTTAGTTTTCTAACACAAAAGCTCATTATTGAAATTCAAGTCAACACTGTGTTTAGAGACAATTAAATTCCATACTTCTGGCTCTGCCAGAAATGTAAACATAAATTTTCTGTTCCCTGTTATATCTGAAGGGGAAAATTTTAATGTTGTAGGTACTACATCTCCATGGCACACTCCAGTGGGAACTTTGCAAAAGAATCAAACTCTACCATTTCATACCTGCTCCAGGACTGGAGCTGTTTCTTTGTTGCCTTCCTTTTTTTCAGCACCATCCGCAACAACAGCTTTGGATGCCAATAAACCTTAGGAGGAAAGTTGCAGATATTTTTTAGTTAGAAGCACCTTGCAACAAGAACTGGCAGAAAAAGAAACAAAATATTGAGATAAGARATATGAACAGCACACAACATGGGTCTTTCTGAAATGGCTCCACACAAACCTGAGCACTAAGTTAGAAGAAACAAAGCTAAAGGACATTCCAACAATGGCATCCTTACACAGGAACTATTTCTTTGGTATTTCCAAAGAAATGAAAAAAKGAAAATCCGATTATTAATTGTAAAATAAAGCCTCACCATCCTTCCAAAGCCCAAGCACTGTAGCTTTGAAACCAAGCCTATGACACATAAGTAAATTTTGAGATCAGAATTATTTCCAACACTTTTGTCTCTATCCCCTTTCCAGTCTTTGAGAAATTCACATCACAATTTGTATTACTACTTCTTAATTCTAACACATGCAAACCTTTCTTAGATATAATACAACAAGGGATTTATTTTCCAAACAATATTCTCAACAGTGGAGCTCCCAAATTACCTCGATAAAATGACCATATTGGGAGGAAATAATATATCAGAATATATAACACCATTCATAAACTTGTATACAATATCACTACTACAAAAAATCTGTTAAAGACAAGGCAATATAAATACAAGAAAGCTTTGTCAGCAAAGCATATGGCAATAGCTTCAGTTGTACCTCACACAATAACTTTAACTGCCTAACAATGCAAAGACAGTAAAAGTTTTATGCCATTAAGAAAAAACAGAACTGATTAAATCTTAAAAAAAAATCTGAATAAAAAATGTTATTATAATCTCTGGGAATGTCAATATTTGGGGTGAAGAGATCAAGCCCTCAAAAAGAACTTGACAAATTGAGAGGGAATTCCTACTGCATTCCATAAAAAATTAGATATGCCCAGAATTAATTTAAGGTGTACAGTGCCTAAGGAATTATAAAGTCATGAGGTCTGGGCTCTCAGGAACTGTTCAGGTTATAAAAACAAAACAAAAAAAAATTCAGCATTCAACAAGAAACAGGTGTTTTAACTCATTTACTATTTATGTTAGATTAAGCTATGCCTCAGTTCAGGTTAACTGAAAAGCAGAAACTTACTGAGCTTACTTAGTCCTATTAGACAAAAACAAAGTATCAGATAAGATTTTAATTCTGCATTAAAGTACATAAAAGACTTAGGTTTTATGGACCTAAAGGTAGATGCTTTAAACTCAAATTACTCTGTTAAAACCAAGTTGCAAAAATCACTGTGTTCTTTATCTTGACAATAATGCTTTTATACCAAAAAGCATTAAATTATTTTCAAAATCAAGCGAAGTTGAGTGTTAAATAGGAAAAAACAAGCTACAGTTGATGAGGAAGTTTTTGTGGTTCTGTAAGCCACAGAGAAGAGTGCCCCATTCCTGGAAGAGTTCAAGGCCATTCTGGTGGGGCTTTGAAAAAGCTCATCTAGTGGACTGTGTTGGCATTAATGACCTTTAAGGTCTCTTTTGGCCCAGACCATTCTGTGATTCTGAGATTCTCTGATTTTTAGTTCTAGCTAGATGAACAGTGCTCAGAAATTCAAGCTGTTAAAAGTATCTAGGCTCAGACTTGTCAATATATAACCCTTATTTCCTTTTTCTCTACATCATGAAGTATTTTTCTAACCAGCCACAATGCCTGTAAGACAAAGCAACAGCACAAGCTGCTACAAACCAGGACTACAGGTTCACCATCCTGGGTCAGTAAGAGCACCTAACAAAGAAAAAGCATGGAGTGGTATAGTGAACCAGCAGTGTTTTATTCTGTTAGCTCACTGTAGGTAGCATCTGGTTTTAGGTACCAATAGAGCAGTAGAAAATGTAGAAGCTAACATTCCAACAGTGGCAAAAACTGATTAGAAGAAGACATTGATATGTACTTAGCAGGAGACATTCTTCACTTCTGGGAAATGTAATTTCTACCAGAGCTGGTAGCAAAGGAAGAAGGAGCAAAAGAAACAACTTTATTTTGTTGAATGGTGAGCAAAGAACACCTGATGCAGCTGTGGGCCTTGTGGCAGACAAGGAAACATTTCTGCATTAAATGATGAACTGAAATCAAGAAACAGTTCCCTTCAGACAGCCTCCTGAAACCACACGCTTTGCACTACATTCCAAAGATAGCCATAAGAACCTGGTAAATGTTTTCCTAAAAGCTACAAAGCTTTGATTCTTTTGTAGCCCCTCTGATGGTACACCAGCATGATTCCCAACCTTCCTTCAAAGCTAAAAGCTTATACTGGAGACAAAATGACACAATGTAAGTGCACACTGATATATAATATACTGTATATATACATACTTAAAGTACAAGAAATAAACATGTGGCAAGAAAAAGTTTCATCATTAACAGTCACATTTTCGAAATATACAGTGAAAAAACCGACTATGGTATGAGCTGCAAAAGTGTGTTCATTTGAGAACAGATACACAAAGTATCTACCAGGCATGTCAAATTTCTTCTTGGAATTAAAGGATTAATACACTTCCACTGAAAGGTTAACACATCCTCTGCTAGCCAAGTATGYCTTCGTGGAGACAGACACACTGTTTTTAAAATGGTAACAAAGTCAAATGGCTGCAAAATCATGGTTTCTGATTATCAGTTCAGTCTGTATGAACTTGTCTCACTGCTATGATTCTCATAAAGCTCCAGAGGTAATAAGAATTTAACCACAAGCACAGGCAAATACAATTTCTAAAGCTAAAGGTTTAGCTGGTTTTGATATCTTCTTCTACTAACTGCTATTGGAAAGAAATTACCAGGGGTCTGTAAATATACATCACTAATCTCTACATCTTATCCTACTACTGCTCATGACAGCAATTAAATTGGAACTTAACTGAGGATGTATGTAGTATGGGAGAGCAGAAACAGGGCTGATAAATTTGACATCCAGAAACAAAACTTGGAACCAAAGAAGGAGCCTTCCAGGAATGAAAATCTTGGAGGCAGAAGATAGGTTTTACTAAAGACTGCTCCCTTTGTACGAAAAGAACAGACCTTTTCATCCTTTCTTGGATGAAAAGCTGGACAGTGGATGAAAAACTGGACATGAGCTGCCAACACTTTCCTGAGCTGCATCAAAAGCACTGTGGGCAGCAGGTGAGGGCAGGGATTCTGCCCCTCTGCTCTGCTCTGGTGGGACCCCACCTGCAGCACTGCATCCAGCTCTGGGGACCCAGCACACGAAGGACATSGACCTGCTCGGGTGAGTCCAGAGGAGGGACCTAAAGATGGTCAGAGGGCTGAAGCACCTCTCCCTGTGAGCAAAGGCTGAGARAATTGGGATTGTTCAGGCTGGAGAAGAGAAGGCTCTTGGGAGATCTTATAGTTCAATGCCTAAAGGGAATCTACAAGAGAGCTGGAGAAGGATATTTTACAAAGGCTTGTAGTGATAGGACAGAAGGGCCTGAGACCCAAACTTACAGAGAGCAGGTTTAGATCAGATACGAGGAGGAAATTCTTTACTGTGAGGGTGGTGAGGCACAGGTTGTCCAGAGAATTTGTGAATGTACCATCCCCGGAAGTGTTCCAGACCAGGCTGGATGGGGCTTTGAGCAACCTTGTCTAGTGGAAGGCATCCCTGTCTATGGCAGCAAGGTCGGACACAGGTGAACTTTAAGGTCTCTTCCAACCCAACCCATTCCATGATTTGTATCATTTTATTTTCTACTGATTGAGAGACCAAAACAGAACCACTGWCACAAGGAAACTAACTAAACACCCTCCACTGCAGACCAGGAAAAGGCTGGATAAGCCAAAAAAAAGTGTGAAAAAAACCCTCACTATGCAGTTTAGCAAATTAGGCTATTTTTGTTTTACAGAAACAAGACTTTTGTCTACTTCCAAAAAAAAACCTCTTATTTGTAGCACAGAAAAGTTTGCCATCTTTCACACAAAGTATCATTGACTAGAATAATGAGTAGAATGAATTTCTATCTTACAGCATGTCCAAGGGCTCCTCTGTTAAGGGAGGGACTCCACAACTTTTTTCAACCCAGCTTTTGAAATGCATCTGTACTAGTAAAGGTACAAACACATGACTTTGTCCTAAATACTGTCAGGATCAACATTAGCAGCACAATTTTCTTATTGGGAGGAATATAAATTGAAATAGTCTTTTCACAGGTAAGTAAATTTCTACTAAATTTTGGAATAAATCAATTTTTCAACTTTTAAAGATAAAACCAATTATTCCATTGCCTGTTGTWTAGAATGTATTTTATAGCTGCATCCCTGTTTTCCATTAATAACTTTGAGCAATAAAGGTAGGGAATGCATGCCTAGACATTGAAAAAAATTCAGATTTTTACAGCTTCAATTTGTAGGGTTATATATTTCTAAATGACAAACTCTTTTTCGCAACAATTTCACTTTATGACAAAATATTTTCTCTTTCTCCACAGCKAATCATAGCTTTAATTTACAGTGGTAGTATACAATTCATGGCATTCTTAAGAAGTTGTATAAACCCCAAATTTACCCAGTAATGGAGAAAACTACAGCTGAAGGCAAAATATGCTCAAGAAATTCATCAATTCAGGAATGCTACTGTCCTTAAAAAACCAAAAAGACCAAGTACAGTCTGTGACCAATTTATGAACCAGGTAGGTTTTACCATTTATGGATTCCATTAAAATTCCAAACAAGTACAGACTGCAGTGACCATCTGCCTCACAAATGTGCTTCTATGCAATCTACTTCAGTACCTTCTTTACAAGCATGAATATTTCACTACATGAAAAAGGAACAAAATCAACAACAAAAAAAGTCTTTTACCAGTGATCTTGTTTAGACGAGCTCTCTTTGCCTGAAATGAGTTGCCTAGATTACTTTTCCTCTTGTGTGATAACGTGCTCTCTGCCTGCACAAAGGCCATCTTTGGAACATCCACTACAGGAAATCCTACTTCTAAACACAAGAAAAGCCTCATTAACTCACATTTCATAAATACATAACACCCAAAATACTCAAATATTTCAGAACTGCTAGCAGAATAAGCACTAAAGAAACTTTAAATGTCTATAAAAAAAGGAAAATTACACATTCTGAAGATCTAGAACAACATATTGAAACAATAAGCACATATTTCCTGAAAATTTGTAATTTTTACTCAAGATTATGAGAAATAAGCATTAAAGACTTAAAATKATCAAACCCTTACCAACTCAAATATAGTTCCAAACACCCCTGAATAAATCATGCATATTGGATTTTTTTTTCTTAGAACAAGGATCAGGGATTATCTCACAGGAAATAGAAGATGCAGGAATATGAACCAAACTGTACAATGAAATCATTAAAAAAGGTCTATATGATGCTCTTGATAAAGCTAGTCAGAAGTTTTGCACAAGCACTAAATACTGACTGAAGTAGATTTATCTGATAAAAATGCTTTCTGAACTGATTATCATGTAGCATAAAGTTATCACAACAGCAAATGAGACATTTTCCTCTAGAAATATTAGTTATTACTTAATTGCAAGATTAGCAACAGGATTTCAACACTACAGAAAAACCAATTTTGTACTTATAGAAAGTGCTTTTACCAAATGTGTCACTAGATGTAGGCTCCTCTTCCTTTTTTTGGACTTCCTGCATGATTGTAGAGGTTGAGGTTTCTTCCTTTTTTGAAGGGACTTTTAGCCATTTTCTGTCCTCTTTATCTTTATTGCTGTTTGCACTGGTTCTAGGTTTAGTTCCTGCTTTGTTCTTGGCTGCTGCTGCAGCAGCAGCTTTGACCAAAGCTATCCAGTCCTCCAAAAAGGAAAAAATAGTAAGTATTATAACGTGCCTAAGACTCAAACAGAACATACTYMTAAACCCRGAGAACTTTATCTAGAAATGTTCARATGAAATTCAGTTTATTTTTATGGCTACTATTCAAAGAGTGGTAAAATTYATTTTCCCAAATTGCCCAAATGAAGTATTATCAGTATGCCACAYGRATAAAAAGAAAARAATAAYAYATTTTTTAAAAAAACACTGCATATAGAATGCTGGCTGTATACATTCCCTGTTAAATTACTTCTTGTGTCACYGCTTTAGAAACCTAAGAGCTCCCAATCCCAGAAGACTTACATTTTTCTTTCCCTTCTGCCTCTGAAACACACAATTCCATAGCTGTTGACCTACCATGCAAAGATACAATCACCTCAAAGCATTGTCCAGATGCATGGAATATTTCCTGAATTAAATTGGTAAACCAGGGATAACTCCAGTCCCATTACACCTTTATTTCAAGAATAACTACAGACTCTTTTACTCTTTTTGTATTACCTATTACAGGTTTCAATCACTAACTTCAATAAAGTACTCTATAACATGACTGAATTTTCACAATCGGAATATTATATATCACAATCTGAATATTATATATCTTCACAATACTGAAGATTATAAAAGTGTCATTTTGCAAAACTGCTATTTTGACCATACAGAAGCACTCAAGAAGTGAACAATACATCCCAAACTAATCTACTTTTTGGCATTTAGATCAAGTCRAGCCACCCTACAAGCCAACAAAGAGAACTTCCCAGGCTGAGCCAAGCTCTTTCCACTTGTTTGGAGCAATCACACTCCTGTCCTTGTGTATCCTGAATGTCAGGGATCAATCTGGCTGCAAAAATTGTAACTTGATCCTTTTGACAAAAGTATTTTTTTTAATTGTCTGCAACATCAAGACATAGATTTTTTTCCATTGAGAAGTTATATTCAATATAAAAGGCAGAAGAAATGATCAACCAGTCAGAATTAAGCATCTGAGAGCTCAGAATTACAAGCATTACTGCACAGAAAAAAACATGAACAACATTATTTTTGTTTAGTTACCCATGAGTGCTTTACAAACAGTACTTTTTTTATCCCCAACTGCATATAGACTATTTTATTCTGGAATATTTCCTTGTTGTTATGTCACATGAGATACCTAAAGTAGCTTGATTTTACAACTCTTGYTTCAATGCAACTTTTTCCTCACTCATTACGTATTACAAGCCTTTCAAGTTTCTCTTCTGCTAAGGGTTTCATTGCCTACCTGGACGTATGAGGAAACCGTAATACAGAGTGTTAATTCTTCTAGCATTGTTTTTCTTTTTCTATAGTTCAATACTTTTAAATCACTGCTTTACATAGGTTATGCTCCTTTGCATCAAGCTATATACTTAGAAACACCACCAGTTTTGATTCCTCAGTGACAAAGTGTTCCATGTTCACRCTGTCAGTGCAAGATGCAGACACCCACTCTAGCCAGCAGCAAGGTTTGGAAGAACTCTGGCAATGCTCACACAACAGGCAACTACTGAGGCCACTTGGTGACATGCCAGGTGACATGCCAGCACAAACGAGCGTGTCTAACTGCCAGCTGCAGAGTCAATCAAAAGCACACATACCTCTTATTTGGCCAGCCAAAATGAGCACACCTATTAGCTCCACTCCATCCAGAGCCTTGCCCATCCAGCAGAACAAAAAATGGATTAAGCTATTTGTGGTGGTGAGGAATTAGAAGACCTGAGAGTAGAAGTCTTACACTGTATCCTGGCCAAGGGATGAAGAGGATCAGTAACATGGCTGGAGATTGAATCTTATGATAAAAGTGGGATGGGGAAGCGGTGCACCCTGCATCAAAACAGCTTCTAAAGCGAATTTTAATTTTCAATCAAGCTAAGCACCCTGAAATCAGCTTTCAGAAGATAATAAGCTTCAAAGGACCAYGCTAAACCAAGTATCCTAGTCTAAGTGCAGTTGAAGGGGGTCTTGTGGTTTTGGCTGTATTTTATATTTCACTGTTTGGATACTGTTCTTACAACATGGAGCTTACAGCAGCAGGACGCATAAAAATGAAGCAAACGAAGGTTACATATTCAGAAGCAAGAGCAGAAACACATTCAAAATGGTGACAGTTACACTTCTTTCTGGATTAACATGTAAATTTAAGATCAGTGAAGAGAACCTTGAGCAGTTGGGGTGGGCAAGATTATATAAGGAGACTCCTTCCAACCTAAACTGTGTTGTGACTCTGAATTGTTCAGAAACTCTATGGGTCCATTTTTATTCTGGCTCTGGAGTAAACACACAGGCACTAAAGTGATACAGTTAATTCCTGCTTTTTAGCCTTGAATTCCTGCTGAGTAACTGCTCAGCAGCACAGCTCCTAATGTGCGAGAATTATTTAGCATCTAAGAAGTTATTTCTTAGATGCTAAATATTTCTTTTGAAGAGCACAGGAAATCTTCTTTCAAAAAGATACATTTGTGGCTTTCTCAGGTTTTATAGAAAAAAAATTAACAAAACAATTGGAGAATAATAGTGGAGAATAAAGCACAATAAATTCTGAAATCTGTCTCAGGCTAGTAGTAAGACATCTATTCTGTCAACCATAACAGYAGGATGCTATATATCATATATCACAGAAACTAGCAATAAATTTTTATAGTAGGACATTTTCCCAGATCATACAAAGCCAAAGGCCAAAATATGAACAATTAGAAACTAATAAAGTAAAAGCAAAATCCTCCTGAGAGGAGTTTTCCCTGCTTTTCTTCCATTTCCTGACATTGTCTATCTGTTGGAAGYGATTGTGTAACTCTGCACCAGTTACTCTGCACCATCCAGCCTAATTTCCCACTTCCCACAGTATCTCACTTTAGTGAATTTCTCATTTACATATGTAACTTAAAAAAAAAAGCCAAAAATGTGTATTTCCTTCTTTCTCATTCTTACTAAAATTCATCTTTCAAGTAAGCTGAGAAAATTGACAGGAGAATAGTAATGGCCCACAGCAGTTAGAAAACAAAACATTACTTTATGACTACTGAGGAAAACTGTCATTATGCTAATTAGATTCACTAAATCAAAACACAGAAAATTGCATAATCAAGAAATACATCAGTAGAAATTACCCAACATCCTTACATATCAGTTGGCTAGAAAACTTGTATTTTAAAATATTCCTTTGTGTAACCTTAATCCTGCAACAGTGGGAAGGTAAAACCAAAGTAATTTCTAAAACACAACCCCTGCATCAATAGTARAACTCACACATACATCGCTCTCCCTTCACCTACCTACAACCACCACCCTTTTGCTGCTTCACAGTACTAAAAATTCAGCTGGTTTTCCTCTCCTGGCACATCAACTTCCAACTCCCACACATTCATACATACACATACATAAAACATGAATCTATTGACTGGCTGATTCCATATCAAGCCTGGTTTCCTTACCCTCACCTTTCAATTCTACACAGTCTGCCCCACCTACATCTTGGCTCACATTGTCTCCTGTCACATCTTCTTTTTTCCTCTGGCCCATTCGAAAATCCATGCTTTTTCCTCAGCTTCCTCTTCCTGTGTGCCAAGTCCCCTCCCTCTCCTTCAAATCCCTCCTCAAAACTCACTTCTTTTGGTTCGATTTCCGTCACTAATCTCAGCTCCGGCGCTATCTGCTCCCTCTCGCGCGCCTGATTACATCGAAGATAAAACAAAAAACATGAAACAGAAAAAGTAAGTTATCCAAATACTTCATATGTGCTCTCACAAGGGCAGTCTCAATATCCCTTTTTGCCCTCTCTGTACTACATTAGTCACAGATCTGTGTGGTGTCGATCAATTTGTGCTTATCTGAACCACAACCAAACCTCAAGACTCATTGCACTGAGACACACAAGTATTTTCCACTCTTTAAAAATTTTGCCTTTCCACCCTCACAGCTGAGTCTTACTAAAACACACTTCTGCTGCAACTCAAAAGTAGTTTGAGTGCTCCAGCATTTACTCACTCTTCAAGTCACACTAAACTGAAATTATTAACTAATCTCTCTCTCTCAAATTCTACATGCTTAGCACACACCTTCCATGAAGATCTTAACATTTGTTAAATTTGTTGATGTACTAGAACTTGACGTATCTTAAGCTTACACTTATCTCTGGAAATGTATTTTTTAATATGGAAACAAACAAATAAGTATAGGTTCAAATGAAGTATGAAGCATGGCATCTGACAACTTTACTATTTTTCAAATCAGTTTACAGTCTTGGCATTTTTGCAAGCACTACATAAATTTTAGTAAATATTTTCTTATAAAATACATAATGCAAAAGAACAAAAACATCCGTGGGAGTTTGAGGCTTAAACAAWGCTCAGTTTCAGATAATTGATTTTCAAACCAAATCTTAGTTCATGTTTTTATTTTGAAACAACACAAAAACACTCGGAAAATAAACACTTTTCCATAGCATTATATGCAAAAAAGTTGCAGGAAAAATTATATCTTTGTCTTTGAAAGCTACAGACCTTCTCGCTTATTTCTACTTTTGCGGGATTAAACGTCACAACTAGTATCAATTAGCATTACAGAAAGCACAGTTGGGGGTATTCTTGCATCCAGACAACTTAAAAATTCTAAATCCATCTCAGAGAATGTAAATTTGTCCCCTTTATTCCTTCTTAAGATTTCATTGAAGCAGSCTACATTCAACCCCCAAGATGCAAAAGTGGCACCATAACTCTCAACTACTGAGAAAAATTAGAAATAACAGATGAGTTGGACTGCCACCAAACAAGTCTGGACAACATAATGGTTGTGAAGAAATGGATTTACTATTTTTTTTTTAAGGCTRAAATTGCCTGTAGCCTAACAGTAGTAACTCGTGATTAGACACAACATTGCTCCCTAGAAAAAGCACAGGACAGAATCAGGTAGCTCTTTCCACTGTCACAAAAGGCTTATTTCTTTCCAGTCACAATTGCACACCCAAGTTCTGCTTTTTGTAAGTAAAATGAAACACTCTAGCTTCCTAACTTACTGTCACACTGACAGAATTTTTTAAAATGCTACACACTGGTTCAACAGAGATACTTTAAGACTGCAGCAAGAAGCCAGGGTTAGTGTGACTATAGATTTCAGTTTAATCTCCTCCAGGAAACACCATGTAAATAATGCAGTGGTGGTGGTTCCAAGGTCCCTTGCATRGAGGATCAACCCTACTATAGAGCTACTTTTACCCTGGAGGCCAGGATATGGAGATGCCTTCAAGACAAGTCATTTATCCATCTGCCCTGGTCACAATATGGATGGCTACAATGGTAATTATGAAATATTTGATGTTTGCAAACTTAGAAAGATTCTGAAGGAAACTAAGTGCAAATAAAGAGGAATTTCATAGGTTTTGTCTCAGATAGTTTCAGTGGAGTAATTTGTCATTAACTATAAAAACACAGCTACCATGTAAGATAAATGCAATGGCATTTCCACTTAAAGCATGTACGAGTTTTCAATGATGTTTTCATTTCACAAGTAAAGATAAGCCTAGTGACTAAATCATGTCTTCTGTTTCACAGTCTCCCTTAACTTCTATGCAGCATCTCTTCTGTTTCACAGTCTCCCTTAACTGCTATGCAGCATCTCTTCTCGAACAGCAACTGGATGTTATAAGAGATAAAAAGGGCTTATCTGACTGAACACCCAGAAGTTATGATATAAGGGAAAAAAACCCCAAGTCAGGTTAATATGAACACATGGGCAAAAAGCTATCCTAGTTGCAAACAAAAGACATGGCAGGAAGGTTGGGGATAAATAAAATGTAAAAAAAAAATCAGCAGCACAGCTGACAAGCTAAGCTTTTTTTTCCTGAAAGGACACCATTGAGAAAAGTCACTGGATGCCCCTGGTTTTGTAAACTCTGTAAGACATGACTTTGTGAACAGATTAGTCAGCAATGGAGTGTCCAGCAGCCAGACATTTCAGAAAGGCAAGGCCACTTGAGCAGCACACTCTGAGGCATCATCCAAAAACTGGTGAAGCAAGGCAGTGCAGGGACTAGRGTAAAGATGAATCTAAAACCAGTTGTGCGACTGACACTTTTACTGTCTCAAGATATTAAAAAAAGCCAAAAAGCAAACAAAACAACAAAACCCCAAACAACTACACAAAACCTACGAAAACAATTACTTTAAGTAATCTTACCTGCCCTTTTGCATCCTCTGGCATAGATTTGATATGCATCCTTTTAAGACATCGAATGACACCATCATAGAATTGTACTGTGAATGTTCCTAGAAAATGATTGATGGAATCACTATGAGTAGTCAAGAAACAAACACACCTTGTTACTATGAAAGCTTTATGTCTTCCATGTTACTCTGTATGACAAGAGTAACCAGGTGTTACCAATAGTCAGGATAAAGAAAGGAACAAAAAAACCATAAACGAGAGCCCCACTGAAACCCTAATATTCAATATTGTTACGCTTAGTCCAGTTGGAGAACTTCAAGTATATTTAAGCTACTGAGTCACTTTTGCTCATTGTTCATTGAAATTACTATGTAATACTTAAGGTGCCACACTAGAAAAACAGTTCAACTTACATCCAAATCCTYATTTGCTCTAAACTACAGTAAAAATTTAAACTTCTTATTAGACATATCATCATTGGGAAGTATTACATCTGTGTTCCTTTATTTCCCTATTCCCATTGTTTTTCTTCAATAAAGAGAACTAAAACAATTATAGACATTTAAATTTAACATTAACTTAAATCAACAATTGTACAAAATAGTCCTAAGACTGTGCACAGAAGCTTCTGATCACTGAAACAAAAAAACCACCAAAAAAGGCATTTTGCCTTTTAGAAGAAATTCCAGTTCTCAAATTTAATACAGATAATAAACATTTTACTAAATTTGATAGAAACATTTTCACTTAATATTAAGGCAGTGAGGAAAACTTTATAGACGTATAACTTTTTTAAGCAAACTAAATCTACAGCACAGCATTTGCAAACAGACCTTGCCAACAGACCATGCATACATACCCTCTTTATTAATTGCTTCAATCTTTGCCGGGTAATATCGACAATCTGTCCAACGAGCTAGGACTTCTTCTCCAGGTTTAAAATCCTATTTTAAACAAATTTAGTCATTAATACTTGAATAATTTAGATTTTTTTTTTCTTAAARGGAATTAAACATTCTGTGCTAGAGCGATTTCATGTAGGAAAAGAAATAGGACAGTTTACAAAAGTCTAAGACAAAATGAATGTGCCACTTACAACAAATTCTTCATCATCCTTCAGCCCCTCTTTCCTTAATGCCGGTCGCTCCAAAGGTCGCAACCTGTTGCTGTCCCAGTAAATCCACTCATCGTAGCGATGGCTCCAGCGTTCAAAATGCACCAACATCTTCCCCTCTTCATAATCTATCTTCTCAATTCGAGATGGATACCTGGATAACACAAACTCATTAAGTCKCAAAGATTTGTTTCTTGCTTTAGATACAGCATTGACTACATGACCATTCRGAAAATTAACACTTTGTACTGAGTATTCTCCAAGTCTGAAAAAGGATAAGTAACTGATAGGATTACATTTAGTTGAAGAATCTATACACAACAGCAAAAGCTGGAAAGACGCAGAATTCAGCTCCGTCTGCCCTTCACAGAAGTATTGAAACAGATTTAAAAGTGCAAATAATCTCCTCCAAAAAAAAGCAAGTTAAGTACATCATGATTTTTTTTACCAGCATTTATATTAGGGCTGCTCTAAAGTTAACAACACGTGTATGGAAACAAAAGATCACAGGAAAAGGACAACTGCTTTTAACTTTCACAACCTGTTTTTCTAACCAAGTGCTATGTTGGAGCAAGASTAAAAGAGCAGAGCTTGGTGACCAATTTTCAGTCCTTCAAATTCTTTAGCTSGAAAGGCAACTGACATATCCAAGAAACTTGTCAATACAATCCATTCTGAATACAATCTCTCAAAAATACTGTCTGTGCTGTTAAAATAATCTCTGACATGATATTCTAATTAGAATATAAGTTTTCAGGAAGTATGGGCTTTCCTTACTTCTTAGTSATTTGACCTGCACATTAAAACAGAGGCATCAATCTCAATTTGCTCCTTCTTTTCTCCTGTCCTACTTCTTCAACTGCAGTGATGTACACAGCTTCCTAATATTTAAATATCTCAGGAGCTGCTGATTAAGAAAATCTCTCAGATTTTCTAGGTTACTACTGCAACCACATTTCACCCTCACATCAGAATTCAGAGATAGTGCAAGCTCTTGTTGGATTTCTCTCATTCATATATTTCAGAAATGCTAAATATTTTATAGCCATTCTTTAAGATCCCAGCTTTTTCTCACTGAAGTTCAAAAAATAAAACCCACCAAGTCTCAATCTAAAATTGCAGACTGTCATTTGCCATTCTGCTCACAAAACCTTTTTCAAGACACTTTTTCAAGTCTTCTTTCAAAGAAATAAGATCAACCTCTCTCCCCCCTTTAAAGCAGACTGACAACAATCTAACAAGACTGGTGAAGTTGATCTACTGCATTAAAACAGAATGTAAAACTCATGGGTCAAACCTGTGTCCCAGCAGCAGCATTCTGGTTTAACTCTGAACAAGGTTTCAAGAAAATAAGTCAGCTATGAGATGGTTTCCCTAAGCCTTGCCTCTGATTACACGTACTTTTTAAGTCCATATGCTGCCACACTTCAAAATATGATTTTAAAATTTCTAATTTTTTTCATCTTCTGGAGTGTTCCAGTTTCAGACCACTCATAAWTAGACACTAAACTTTGGAATGAGCAGGAAGAGGAGCAAAGCAAAGGAAAAAGCAGTTACTGTTACTACTATAAATGTGTGAGAAACCACATTACCTACAGGAGTTGCAAAGAGAAGGATGACACAGAAGATATTTAACAGAGGGAAGGAAGGAAAAACACCAGAAAAGCAACAGGAGAGAAAGTTCATTTTGTAGCAATAAAAAATGAGAGCCTGTGCTGCAGCAGTGAAATGGAAGCCAAGAACACTGGTRCCCTTTCCCAGTAGTCAGAAATTTTAGGTTTATAGCATGCCAGCCAGACAGTGATGCAAAACTATGGTTGTTTTACAAAATTCAGGGCCAACCAGCTAAAAGAGAATTCTCCTTTTCCTACACAGAGTGCAAACACTCTGTTCCCATTATGGCGCTTTCCTATAGCAGTTCCCTTGTTATGGCCAGGGCTTTCTCTGATCAGYAGCAGCCAAGTCACCATTCCAAGCACTGTGTGAGAAGACAACAGAAGGGAAAATTGGGAAAATACAGCACTGTCCTGGAAAGAGAAAACCAAGTAAGAGGGGAAAGTAAAATACAGAGCACAGTTTAGAGAMGAATAATTTAAAATGAAGATAATATAGACAATTCAGCAAGTAAAGAATCAAGACATTAATATTTCTGAAAATCAAGAACAAAGCATCAGTTAATAAAAGAAGATATGAAAATACTAATTCYTACTAGAGATAACTCTGGATAAGAAATTATGCTAAAGATATTAACTTTAATATTATTAATTTTTCTTTGCTGAATACAATTTCTGCTATCAAAGTCTTCCTAAAAGTSCATGACATGTCCTTAGAGATGGAACCGCCCAAGCCGTATGCAATTGGTTATTAGGCAACCCAAACACAACTTTGTATGGATTTAGCAACCAGTTGTTACCCTCAATACCACTAAATTTAGCCACACAATGTGCCACAAATATGTACAGACAGTAATATTTCACAATACTGATCCCACAGTGGAAAAGAGCAGAGCGTAGGTATTGCAGAATTTACTCTTGCAAATTATCCCCAGCACAGAAAGATCTTTCTGGTGCTTCTGTACTTTTATTGAAGAGAGTCAATTTCATAAATTAAAAATATAAATATAAAGATGATCACATCTCAAATACATCAGAAAATTTATCTAGAAGTTCCTTTCATTGCAAAGTTATGCATTTGAAGAAATACTACAAAGGAGGATACAAACACCATTCTTTACAGTACCAAAGCATAGTAATATCTAAGGCCAAAATRACTTTCCAGTCAAGTTAATTCCCCCAGCAAGTATGCCATACTAAGTCCTCACAATGAAACTGATACACAGATTTGACAACATTTCGTCAGCACAAAAYAAAAAAATACACTCTAAAAAAAATTGATGGAAAGTCAAACAAAAACCCCACCTCAAACAGACCAGCACATTGAAATTCAATAATCAAGATGTTCCTTTTATGGGAAAAAACAATATCCTGCAAATTTTGGATGGTATTTTTTTCAGTTGGGTGCTGAAAAGAGTACCTAATAATCACAAGTGAAGTTTCATCCATATTTCAAGGGGGGTTGTTCTTGTTTTTKAAAGAGAGAACAAGAGAACTGTTGGTAGCTGATGCTATCTGCCCAGTGCACACACTGCACACTCTCCATTCTCAGGTTCAACCTTAGTGATTCCAACCCATTAGAATGATGCAATATTTTTGGAAAGCCTCAGAATCTGATATGGCTTTAAAAACTCATACTATAAAGCCCTGGTCAGGCAACAAGTGTTCTAACATTAATACAAATAAATAGTTAAAAACTCCCTACTTCACTACTTGAGAGTGCATAAAAACAGAAAAAAAAGTCCAAATATTTTTCCAATGGACTCAACATACATTACTAGCCACAAAGACAGCACTTTCCATTTTCACATCATCCTTTTAATGCTTCAGAAGTGACCAAAAAGTGGTGAATTTCCCTGTGAAATGGGACARTGGGCATTTCAAACTATAAAAAAGAATGCAAAAATACTAGTAAATTTGCCCAAGTTTGCACCCAGAAAGTCTACAGACACATACTTCTTGCTTTCCCACCACTGGTACAAAAAGTGCTTCCTTCTGTCTGATAGAGGATGTAAAACCATTCTGACTTCTTACAAACACTGTTCTGTGTCCGCAAAATCTGCAAACACCTATTTCTAGGTCCCCACATTTATTATACACACATTGTATTAAGTATAAAGCAGAATTTYCACCTCCCTTTCAAACATCTGTCAGGTAAACCAGTCAACTGAAATCCAAAGCAAGGATTGGACCAAGTAAGATTTCTCAAAGTCTTACAGGGGAAAGACTTCTTCAATAATGGGGCAAAAAAAAATCCACCCATCAAGAGCAAGTACCGTTGTTCTGCCAACTAACATATTTTAGAGAGCTGTTTCCATTCCAGAAACAAGGACCATGGATCTGAACTTCATTACCTACCTTAAGAGTTTAGATTGAGCAAATTAATAAAGACTATGGTCTCAGAAAAACAACAAGGTTTATTTCAAATTAGTGTCTGCTATTTACAGGAGAACCAGTAGAGAGCTAGAGCCAAAAAAAAAAAAAAAAA
>NW_026623617.1:377208-381255 GCF_030028575.1 Malurus melanocephalus
AAATAGGAAGAGATGCATCTTTAAATACATCAAGCTTTGCAGGGACAGTTGTGGGAGCTGACAGATTAAGTCTTACACACACACATGCACTTGCAGGCTTTACTGCTTTTTCATTTGCTTTGTCAGTGAGAGGCTGAAGGGGGTGTATGCACACGTATTGTATGAGATCATAGGRGAATTCAAACTGAAAGCTACCTCAGAAAGCTGCTAGTCCAACCTCCCACTCAAAGTAGGTCCAGCTACGGCAACAGGCCAGGTTTTCCAGTGTTTCATCCATCCCAGTCTTGAAAACCTCCCATGCTGGAGACACCACAAACTCTTCAGGCAACCTGATCCACTGCTTGACAGTCTCATGGGGCAAAAGATTCTCCTTGAACCTAGTCTGAATCTCTCATTTCAGTGTATGTCTGTTGTCTTGTCCTCTAACTACCTGTAGAGCTTGGCTAAGACAGTCTCGCTATGACASTCCTGTAGGTATTGGAAGGCTGATAGTTGGAATTCCCAAAGCCTTCTCCAAGCTAAACAAGTCATTTCCTCACTCTCTCCTCATAGGTCATACACTCCAGACCCCTGATCATCTCATACACTTAATAATTTTCTGTTTTACAATTTTCAATCCCATCTCATTTATTATCTGCTGACAGATGATCACATCAATTTTGATTAGATTTGCAGTTCATRGTTTGCTTTAGTGAATTTAAATGGAACAAGTGGTAGAAATTCTTTATGCAAGATGATCTCTGCAACAGCAAAACTGCTGTACTTGATAAAGCAGCAATTGCAGTTACATCCACAATAAAGCAAAAATAAACACACTCATTGACAGCCTGTCTTTGATGACTGGTTTGACCAGGCTTTTTTCTACTCTGTCATGGTACACRACAAGTGATATCAGTGATCCAAACACTGTCTGCAAAAATTTCATTTAGAACTACAGGGCTTTTAAGCAATAGTCAAGGTACACCAATGACATCCCAAAAGCTTACAGAACATAAAGATGCCATGAGTTGCATTTCAGCAACTACTACACAGTTAAAAAATTAAGACCTGCAAAAGTACCTCAGAAAAGAAAAATATACTTTACTGTATTTTTTCTCACATCCTCTAGAAGCCTTTCTTGATTAACATCTTAACTACTCATGATCATTAGATGACAGCAAGCTTTCAGAAAAATGGAGGAAAAAATTTAAAACCTTTTTAAGGGCTATTTTTCAGCAAGTGTTCTCAATTTGTCACTTGTAGAAAGACTGAGCTAAGCAATATCAATGCTCTTCAAYTTGGCTTTTGTTAAAAAATAATAAAGAGATTTTATGTAAGTTCAGCAAGTTTATTTTCTTTGAAGTATGTATTTCTGCATGCAAATGAGGGGAATGCATACAGATTATATATAGAAAGAATTTAAAGAACATTTACCACCCCCTTATGCAACAAAAAGCTAAGAAAAMAAATCCCATAGACTATCATTGCAATCCTTGACACCCTAATAATAACATAACACTAGACTTTCTGTCACAAGCTATTTGGTTTTGTATTATCAGTTCATTTTGTACTACTAGTTCATTTGAAAGAGTCCTGTTTTCATTGTTGCTGCAACTGGTAAATTTTCATATTAACTTTCTTCTTAAATGGCACCACAAAAGTTTACATGCATTTAAACTTGACCTGGTCTACCTGGTGGTACAGATGCTGAATCAATTCCTGGAAAGTTCAGGATAAATTCTATTCTTCCTGAAAATATCCAGCAACTCAGCTACAGAGCTTGTGACATGGCCCATGCCTGACAGCTCAAATGTAGACAAGAACTCCAGAGCTGACACGCCACCCCTCCCTGWGAAAAGGCCGGGCAGATCGGACACAAACTATACACTGTGGGKTCAGTGATATTTTCTGGATACAATTAAGCTGAAGTTACTTTTACATATTAACTTTTTTTACCTGATTCCATCAACCAACTATCGCTAGTCACAGAAGATGCTATAAAAGGTTTCAYTGCACTATTTGGATGTTTTCCTTATCCTGCCATACAGTTGTACAATCAGTATGCTGAAAACCCCCTCTACAGCAGCAGGTAAGAACAAGAATGGTACTGTAAATGAAGTCTTTTAGAGTCCATTTTTAGAGTCCATTTATTAAAACAAACACTCTTCCTATAATTAAAATCAAAGCCCKACAAATAAAAAGTTTTAATCAACTTTTTATACAGAGCATGTAATACTCGGGCAGACAGGTCAATAATGCACAGACTTCTCTCACATCACTTGGAGTTAACAGGATCAGCTATTTCCAGGAACATGCTGAGCTCTCCAGGAATGCAACAAAARAGCAGGTAGACACCCCTACATTTCCTAGCCCTAATAAATCAGAGAGCAGCTAAGACTTTTGAGTAAAAGCATCAACCACTATCTGCTTCAACAAAACCAGGAATTTTTCAAATGGAGCTASCATGACCAGGGCACATCAACAAATTAGTTCACTTGCTTTAATAAAATTTTGACGAATAGTTTATTTCATCAGAACAGCTCCTTTCACAATACATATGCTGTGCAGCATGGTTGCTTGTGCCCACAAATTCCATTTTACAGTCTTTGAACTCACAATACACCTGGGTGGCTGCAGAGTCACAGTTTAAAATACTTCACTCCTCCAGCTGTTTCATACAAACATGACTGTATGTGCCTATCCCACAAACTCCAACTCAGGATGTTTCTGATTTTTTTTTTAGAATCAGTTTTGTGAACCTGTGAAATGTGACAACTGAATACAAAACAACTCCCCTTGCATGCCTTCAAATGAAACCAAAAGAAGTCTTTGACCATGAAGTTTGYCACACTGACACACCAATCACCTTTGCCACAACACTGAAATCTGCATTACTCCAGAAAGACTCTTTGCTTCTATGGCTGCCCAAGCCACTCAAAACAAATAAACAAGAACCCATAGAAAAGTTTAGCTCGATTTCTMAAGAGAGAATACTTTCCTAAAAGCTAACATTTTTAATAAACTTAGATGGAAATTAGTGAAGTTCACATGTGGAAATTTCAGTTAATAGGTGCAGTGGTTTTTATGATCAGTTATCAAAGCACACAAAGTACACAAAGTAATTATACTCTCAGCAAATACTACACAATGTCTTCCATACCATTTTTGTAAATAATCCAGTGCCTCCAAACGAGCACCAATCTCAAATGTGATTCCAGGACGATTTGGAGGCTTTTTACTCATCTTGATATTGTCTTTTTCACCACCTTTGAAGGAAGRAAAAAAGTTGCATTAAAACATATTATGTTGCTTAAAATGCATCACTGACACCAAATATATTCCAGAGGGTGAAAAGATGCCAAATTATGATCCTGACTTTGTATTTACTGCTTATTTTACAGAAATACAGTCAAGAGCCAAAAAAGACATCAAAAAACATTCATACATACTTTTATCCAGATTTCTTTCCCTTCAAAAAAAAATCCACTATCAACCTTAAATCAAAAAATAATAAAAAAACTGTACTGTTCATCTCTGGAACTGTACTAAACTGCAATTCCTTGACATTCTTCCGGAGCAAAATTTGAATTTACCTGTAGTTAACATGTGTGTTCTCCCTGGGTGTGGAAAAGGGAGACCAAGAAAAACTTACCAAGAACAGATAAACATGGCCTAAAGGACAAGTAAGATGAAATTAGCGCAAACAAAAATAAATAAAAAGCCCATCTTCTGTCCTTCTGTGCACTCTGGAGTCGCACTCATAGCACTGAGTTTCAGTCACAACTGGCTTCTAATTTTATTTTGTAGCTCATCACTACCAAAAAATAGAAATCACTTCTCTGTGCAGCTACTGTCGCTATTACCGTGACTTTCTGCGGTGTTCCCCGTTCCAGCCCAAGCCCCCTCGCCGAGCGGGAGTGCCGGGATGCGGGGTCGGAGTCTCCCTGCCCCCCACAGCGGGGTGAGCGGCACCCGCACCCCCGTTTGGCGGAGGGGCTCCCCAGGAAGCGCCGGCAGACACAAAGGGTGCAGCCCAGGCGGGCTCGGAGCGGGAGGGCCGCGGCCCGG
>NW_026623617.1:382195-409640 GCF_030028575.1 Malurus melanocephalus
GGGGACAGCGGTCGGGGGACAGCAGACAGCGGGGACAGCGGACAGCGGGCAGGGGGTAGCGGGGACAGCGGGCAGGGGACACGGAGACAGCGGGCAGGGGACACGGAGACAGCGGGCAGGGGACACGGGGACAGCGACACGGGGACAGCGGGCAAGGGACACCGGCCGGGGGACAGCGGGACACGGCAGCACCGCCACACACCGCCAGCCTCTGCCGCAGAAATAGGGGAGAGCGGAGGGGGTTGTCCGGCGGAGGGCAAAAAGGGTGGTTAATTATGGGATTGGAGCGTCTTTCTAGGATAGGCTGAGGGAGCTGGGCCTGTTCAGCCCCCAGAAAGGGCGGCMGAGAGGGGACCTGGTCCAGGAGCAGCTGAGGGGAGGGTGGATGGACCAGGCTCTGCTCGGTGGTACCAAGTGATGGGACAAGAGGAAAGGGGCAGAAACTGATGGTCAGGAAGTTTCACCTGAATAGGAAGAACTTTACTGTGTAGTGACCATACACTGAAACAGATTGCCCAAAGAAGTCTTGCCACTAATTCAAGTCGACACAATCCTGTGCTATATGCTCTAGAATGACCCTGCTTAAGCRASGAGGTTGGACCAGATGACCACTGCTGCCCCTTCCAGCCTGACCAATTGTGTGACTGAATTTGTGAGAGGGAGAGAAAGACTCAGAGCAGGCACTGAAGTGGTCGTGGAGCTGCCACAGCCAGTGGCTGGTGGCTACAGGACAGCCCTGTCCAGGCAGCCTCACAGTGGCCTTTCTTTGCCTCCGTGTTTTTTACCCATGAAACCAGCTTCCTCTGACCCACGGATTTTCTCRCTTTTATTCATCCCAGCCTCCCCCCATACTGCTGAGAGCAGAGTGAGTGAGCARCTGGGTGGGTGCTTGTCAGCTGGTGCCACCAGCCCCCTGCTGTCCCTGTGACACGCAGTGCTGTGGTGACTGCTCTGTCACTGTTTGCTGTGCTGCTTATCACTGTGTTCTGCTCTGCCTGGGAACCCACGATAAAGGCAGTGACCATGAGACAGCTCTGGCACTTGGCCCCAGCATTGCTGCCATCCCAGTGCACATGGAACAGTCTCATGGAGACTTTCCTTCCCCAGGATGGATGTTCTCAAGCTTGTAATGGCAAGATCAGCATCATCACATCCCCATGGATGTGATCAGCAAAATAAATGTCAAGTTTCCACCAACTAATAAAAAGGCTTTCCTAGGCATAGTATGTTTCTGGAAAGGACATATTCTGGGTAACAGTCAGCTTGTGAGTCCTTTCCATTAAGTGACCTTTCATTTTAAGTGCATTGAGTTTGTGTGGCATGATTTTGGTAGTGGGGGACTACAKGRTGGCTTCTGTGAGAAACTSTTAGAAGTTTCCCCCACATCTGACAGAGCCAATGCCATSTGCCTCTAAGATGGATCCTTCACTGGCCAAGCCTGAGCACGAGTGACAATATTTTGCCTTTGATGAGTGATCTCAGCAGCAATCTTTAGGAGTGATGTCTCCTCTTGCCYTAGTAGCCTTTTGTTATATTTTCTCTCCCCATTYAGTCGAGAAGGGCAGTGRCAGAGTGGCTTTGGTGTGCACCTGGTGGGTGTYCAGACAAGGTCACTAAACAGCAGCAGGACAGACAGGACAGTTTGTGTGGAAGCCCTTGGGCCTGTGAGAAACTGTGAGAAACTTGAGCTGTGAGAAACATGGTCTGTGCTCACCTGGAGCCTCTGGTAGAAAACCTGGAAAAACCCCAGGTTGACCTCTGGGGTTCCAGAGCTGTGGGATACAAGGGTCTGGATTCTTGTGCTGCACTTGTGATCATAGGAAGGGGCACCCCTACACATAGTGCAACTGAAGTTACATGGGGTAAGGAGGTAGGATTGGTGACTCAGTGAGGTCAGATGAGGAAAACCTCTGCCCTTGAATGCTGAAAGAGGTCACCATGGAGCCAGGGAGCAGAGATTTCAGAGCATCGTCTGAGGAGGGGGCTCAAGCCCAAAAGCATAATAAATAGCAGAAAGTGAAAAGCAATATGCTCTGTTTACCAGTGCATCCTGTTGTGTTGTGCAAAACCACCTGAAGTAGAAAGCTATCAGGTGGAGCAGAARTCATGGAACAAATTAATTGACTGGATTTGTATGGAAATTTGTGGGAAGTCCCACAGACTAAGGGAATCATCTGTGTCTATGCCACAGGACAAGGAGGGGGGTCATGATTGATGGTGATGTTAATAATATATCAATGTGGAGTCTGTTGCTGAAGAACACCTGCACAGTGCCAAAGCTCACATTTTTTCCCACTCATCTGCCCCAGCAAGTAGGCAGGGAGTGCGTAAGAGATGGGGAGGGGACAGAACTAGRAYAGTCAACCTRAACTGGCCAAAGGGACATTCCATGCCATAAAACATTGACCTCAGCAAGAAAACCTGGGGCAGCAGAGGAAAAATGGTGGGACATTACTCTTCCAAGGTGACCATTGCTGGGAGATGGAGTGGCATAGGTCTGCTGGTGGGAAGTACTGAGTGCCTACCTTTGAATTGCTTGATGGTTTTTGGGTTGGGTTATTTGGCTTAGGGGTTTTTGCTTTCCTGCATTTGTTAAACAGTCCTTATCCAGRTCTGCAAACATTTCTGAGGGTGTTGATTGACGGTGGCTGTCAGGAACCAGCAGTGTGCCAAGAACAATGGCATCCTGGCTTGTATCAGAAATAGCGTGACCAGTSGGACTAGAGAATTACTTTGTCATTCTGTACTTGGCACTGGTGAGGCCACATCTTGAATCCCATGTTTGGTTTTGGGTCCCTCACTGCAAAGGAGACATGGAGGTGCTGAAGTGTGTCCAGAGAAGGGCAGTGGAGCTGGGGAAGGGTCTGGAGAACAAGTCTGGTGAGGAGCAGCTGAGGGAGCTGGGCATGTTCAGCCTGGAGCAAAGGAGGCTCAGGGGGGACCTTATCATTCTCCACAACTCCCTGAAAGGAGGCTGTAGCCACCTGGGGGTCGGTCTCTTCTCCCAGGCAACAAGTGATAGGACTTGGAAAAGGCCTCAGGGAAAATGCCTCAAGTTACACCAGGGGAGTTTTAGATTGGATATAAGGAATAATTTATTCACAGGGTGTTCAGGCATTGGAACAGGCTCTCCATGGAAGTGGTGGAATCACCATCCCTCMAAGTGTTCAAAACCACAAGTGGATGTGGCAGTGGGGGTTAGTGACGAACAGAGTGGTGCTGGGTTAATGGTTGGACTCAATCATCTTATTTTCCAACCTTAATGATTCTGATTCTCACTTTTGTTCTTCCCATTCTCTTCCCTATGCCACTGCCGGGGGAGTGAGYGAGTGGCTGTGTGGGCGTTTGGCTGCTGTTCAAGGTCAACCCATCTGCTTCATTTAGTCCCCAGGAGGTGCCTCCCACTTGAGGAGTCTTTATAGGCAGACTGTTCACTAGGATATTTTAGAGTATTTGCTATGATATTTTTTCCTCCTTAGTTTTTACCTTGTTACCATTTTCTGGAAGGTGGTGGCAAACAGAAGAGACTGAAGGCAGGAGGCTTGAAGAGAAACAAAGGAAACTAAATAGGTAGACAAAAAGGAAAGGAAAAGAGAAGGTTTGTTTTTTTTTTTTAGTAAAAAAGTTGTCATTGCATTCATTTGAATTCTCCAGCTCTTACTACTCTGAGTATTGTTTTGATGCAAGCTTTGTTTTTGAGGGTTTGTCAGGACAGTRAAGGTTGTTGTGTAAGCAATGAGATCTCTCGGTATGGTGATGAATGCGCAGCATCAGGATACTGTTAGAAAAATGGAGATGCTTCTGTTCAAGGAGAGGGAGATGGGGGAAGATAAAAGAGGCAGTGAGAATGTGGCTGGGCACATGGGGTTCTTGACTGCTGGAGGCTGTCTGGGTAATGCTGTGGTGTGAGAAGGGCTCAGAGCAGTGTGTGGCACCTTGAGCAYCACCTCACTGCTGAGGCTGTCGGGAGAGGGAGGCAGAGCTGAAGGAGGTGGCAGAGGCATAGCAAGCCCCAGGTATTGATGACAGGGATCATATGAATATGGACTAAAGCACATCTGCACACTCACAAAACCACAGGTGGACAAGCCCATATAATCCCCTGCCCTGGCAGCTTCCAGGAGCAATCACCCCATCAAAGGCCCATTTCCCCAAGCTCAGAGGAGCACAGCAACAAATGGCAGGTGGGAACCATAATAGGAACTCGGAAGAAGGGRCACACAATGCAGGACACCAGGCAATTCCTACCAAACTGCCATCAGAACAGCAGAAATCCTCTTGTGTCCAGCTGTACAGGGCAGCATTTCATTGCACGATTATCRAAACATTTAGGAAAACATAGAGCCCCAGCCAGTGTCCCCATTTCTTTGCTCCCATTTCATGTATGTATACCCACCCCTGCCCTCTGTACCCCACAGACACCCACAGCCCCTTCTTGCCTATCCCAGTGCCTCCCCACCTCTGCCCATGGCCCAGGACCCCATTGCAGCTACACTATTCCACTATAAAGCCAGCAAGGAGCAATTTTGGCCAAGACATTTTTTATATTCTTTTAGTACAAAACCATATCTAATATTTAGGCTTATCTCCTAGGAAAACAGGCGTATATGGCTGCTGCCTGTCTGCCTTCCATTTTGCCATTCTTCACTTACTCCTAAAACTTCTGTCTTACTTCAAGCTTGACACAGAGACATCTCTTCACATTATCCCAATCTTTTCTGTTAAAATGCTCAACTGGGGAGCTCAGCAGGGCAGGGGAGGGTGACTGAGTCAACCTCTCCGTGATGGAAACACTCCTTGGTTATTTTCCTTCAAACACTAGCTCATGACAAGACAGAGATGCAGGAAAAGGATTTCACTGTTCCTGCTCCTCACAAAACTTGGTGTTTAATCGTGACACGAAGCATGTCTTCAGCCTTGTCATGAATATAYAGGCCATAAATTGGAAACCAAACTGGATGGGAGATTTTATATTGCCAGTCAGTGACTCACTGAGACTTGRAAGGGGGGAAGAGAGGATTTCATAATCAGCTGAGCATGAGCTCATGATGTGTTGTTGATGCTGAAAAGACTAATGCAGTCTTTGCAAAGCACATGCACATGGAAACACAGTGTAGGAGTWGAGAGGTGACATTATTGCTGCACTTGGCACCAGTATGTTGTTATTAAAATAACTTACTGTTCAGAAAACCCATCCAAAAACTGGAAGGGTTCAGGAAAGATCTTGGAGAGTGATCAAACACCTGGGAAAAGAATGATATTATTGTGAGAAACCTAGACATCRGATTGTTTATTTTACCATTTGTTTTTTTCTTGTGGGCAATTGGGTTAGTCCATGTAAGAACTACTTTAAATGTCAGATATTGCAAGTGTGAGGTGACAGTCAACAGAAGAAAACTTCATTGTAGGTTTTACCCTTATTATAGTGCTCTGTCCATCTGCTTTGGCAGCTTGGCTGTGGCCTGGCTCTGTTCTGTCATCATCTGTCCTTTTCCTGCCATTTCCTTGGTCTATTTTGGTTCCATGTCTGACATCAAGTTGCTGTGGCCCCCTCTTCAGTTTCTCTGACYTTCTTATTCTTTCATCTCAGAAACTCCCTCTCCTCCAGAAATTCCTTCCTCCTTCTGTGATCTTCATTATCTCACCAAGCACTTCTGTTTCCCTTTTAAAGCCCTAAATTTTCCAGATGCTGGGAAATATTGTAAAGTAGATGCATTTTGAAGCATCTGRCCTCGTATGAGAAAAGAAAATCACTAACACTCATTGCCATGGACACTGAGCAAAATAGTTACCCTGTGGGYTGGGACGTCAACCCCATCTTTTTCCAGTTTTGAAAGACACTGAAGCTGGACATTACTTACTGAATTGGTCACTGGTTCTTTGCACAGTGCTTTTAATTCAGTCGGTATTTCTCTCACAGAGCTGGCTCTTTGCTCACAGGTGCTGTTTTCACTGCATGCTGGAGAGGTGGAAACTGCAAAGCAGAAGTAAGGTTCCTCACTGGCAGAATTTTAAGGGTGATGTACAGTAAGGTGAGAATGCTAAGGAGTAAGACCTGGTAAATCCAGGTGGGTAAATGAAATTCACATTTATCAGGTAGTTCTGACTTTAGTGAAACGGCCCCAAATCTGCACAAAGAAGAGAAGAAAGCAAACATGTTTGATGGGGTTAAAGGAAATCCTTGAGGCAGAATTTGCTGCTCACCAGAGTGGTACCTCCTGATGCTCTRTATGACTGGAAGGGAGCAGCTCCCTGTTTTGGATGCTGGCAGCTTTGCTGTGTCATGCTACAGCCTCACTAAACCACTTTCCATGTATCATTTGATATTTCTTGGGGGCATGCTGAAGATTTGCTGCACTGTAAATATTGTTTTGCWATGAATGTTACACCTCTTGAAATGTAATTGTGCTTTTGCCTCAGAAACAGTGCTGTGCAGTGTGTCMCTTATGCCTTTTCATATTGCAGCCATATGTCTTGGATTGTGTTTTGGCTTTAGAGGAGATTCTGTAGATTGGAACACATCAGTAAATATTTTACTGAATTTCTTTTAAAGCTTTGATGAGGGCAGTGCTGAACAAAAGCTGTAGTAATATTACCTACTCTATGATTTCCTAGATTAGTTCCATATGAGATTGAAACACAGCATACACTTTATGGTGGATCAACAGAGCACTTGACTCACAAGCATATCCCAGTGGGAAGCTTTTCATGGTCTGCATTTCTGAGAGCTGACCTCTGGGTGGGCAGAATTTGCACCTTGTGCTRAAGAAAAACAGAACTCCAAAACTCAAGTGTCCAACCTGGTGGATTCTAGGACTGAGAGTGAAAAAGTATCCATCACATCTGCCAGCAGGCAGTATCAATCACTTTGTAAAACCAATGTGATACTTTCYTGTCTCCTTTGTGGTCCCTGTAAACTGGGGTATCCTCAGGGGCTGAAGGATGGCTGCTGATTGTGAGATTAGCCCTTTGTGCCCAGCCCTGCCTGTAATGCATTTGTTCACAGGAGCACATGTTCATTGCAGGAGCCACTTGTTTTTTGGTACTTGTCCATTGGGTCTGTGCTGGTGTCACATGGGCAAGTTCCTGGAAGGCTATCAGAGTTCTGCTCTCTGTCCTTAATTGCCTTGCAGGCCACATTCAAATCCTTGATCTTTATGCAATGCTGGATAGCATCCAAGCTGTAAAACCACYCTGCTTCTGGTGTGTCATGGTCTTCCACTGGATACTGAGGCTGCCTTGCCATTGCCTCTCCCTAGTGATTGAATTAGTCCAAGAAGTCACCCTGAATCCAGCTAAAAATGTGGGTTGGGCACGGGCAAGGCTGGAAAAATTGCGAACAGTTCCAGAAAGACCTGTGGACTCTCAGTACAAGCCTCACAAATTTAAACTTAGCTTAAATACTGGCAGGCAGAAAAGGATTCGGTCAATGTCGGACCACAGTGGTTATTTGCAAAGAGAGATGAACGGTAAGGTCACTGCATAAAGACAGGCATTTTAAAGAATGTTATTAGAGCATCGCTGTCAGTTGTTATTTGTCTTCATTTATGCCTCACTCTGTAGGATTTACTATAGAAATGACCATGACATCAGTATTTGGGCAATAGTGTTGTCTCAGGAACCAGTGGTTCCAGCACCTCTCAGCTGTAGATTTTCAGTATATATAAAGCATGCTATGATCCTTTACAGTCAGATGTTTGCCAAAAGCCTTCACTGTACATCAGTACAAGATCCTCTGTTCCATGTAGATCAYATCAGGGCTGTCACAGAAACCACACAGGTTCTCAGGTATAGYGGGCAGCAGTGCATGGCTACATCCAGAGGAACATTAATTTTCATTTTAGGACTCAAAATGTCACAAGAGAACTCCCAACCAAAGACTCAGGGTTTATGTGTCTAATTAGAGCCCCAAGAAGGTCCCTAAAGCTGTGTGTATCTCAGTGGCCTGATCAGCTTTCAGCCACCAATGTGCTGCTATGCAGGTGGTCTGTCCAGCATTAGCTACAGTGCCCTGGGAGACAAGAAATATGGGCAATTGAGTCTTCTCCATGTCCTGTGGGTTATTCCTGAGTTGGCCACATAGTGATGGGTCTGGACATGTCCTTTTACACCCTTTAGAGCTGAGAGTCAGCAGTGTCCCCATACTGTCTTACCTGCTTTAGTCCCTGTCCTTTCCCTCTGCGTGTCCTAAAATGTGTCATGTAGGTTTGTGCTGGAAGTGTGATGACYTGTGAGCTTAGGAATCATGGGTGTACACCTTAAACAGATCACATAAAATCTGTTCTCACTCATTCTCTGCTCAGACCAGTCATCAGTGCTTCAGTGTTTCTGTTCTCTGCAAATAAGRTGCTGCTGGAGCACAACTGGCCAAGCTGACTGTCCTGGCTGCCTCTTGTCACTGCAGACACTGCAGTGTGCTGATTCATGAACTTCTGCCATCCCTAATAAAAWTGATTCAGACAGCTTTTAGTATAGATTTGTTGTGTTTGTTGCTTTTTTTTAGTGTTCCTATCTTCTTGTTAAGTAACAGTGAGATCTTATGAGGGAATTTATGAAGACTTCTAATGAGAACTCACCTGAGTTCTATTCGAAACCTTGACTAAATTCTGATTTGGCTGATGGATTTAAATCTCTTCCTTTTGTTTTCTTTCTCTGATAACATAGTTTTTAAAGCAGTATTTTCAGATGCAGAGTGGGAGAGGTACAGATACTAATGGAAGCACTGTTCTTATTTTATCCATGTCTACTTTTACACTGCTCTTATATCATKATGTGAGATTTTCCCATGTCTACATCAGATTTAGATACCAAGGAAATTTCTCTCTAATACCATATAATCAGAAAGCAAGGAGGTACAACAGGGATTGGTCATGGCTTTGTACAGAGAAATATCATAGTACATCTCAGGCTTACTTGATTTAGATCCTTTTGAAACRTTTTTTGTCTATCTGGACTGTGTCTGTAGTATCACACAAAGGTTGATGATATAGTATTATTGAAGGTAAGCTCTGGAGATCTGAGCAATATGGGTGTATCAGAAAGCTCAGAGCTAATTCCAAATTTTACAGTTCTATTTGTTGTACTTCACCACACAAACAAGAAATGCTCTTTTGGCCTGTTTTACAGGAACAATTAAGCTAAAATACTGTATCTGGGGGAAAAAAAAATCAATCCTCAAACTCAGAAAGTCTCTGCTAGAGTGTGATGGGATTTCCATCTGATAACATTAAAAATGAATTTGTTCCACTTCAAGGCAAATTAATCTTTGTTCAGGCTAATTAATCTTTGTTCATACAGCTGATCTGATAAGGTTATTAAAATCGTATATGATGTGACAGTTCTGTAACCTGCAGGAAATGGTAACTCAGTGCAGGACCAGTCTTTTCTTAAAATTGAAATAGCATGTCTATGTTCGTGACTTTTTTTAATTACCAGTGTTTTTCATATATTGCTGAGTGTTTCTGCTGCATAAAGGGATGCACTTAGCTAAAAACGTTATCATTTGAAAAGGTGAATTTAAATGGGTTTTGGTTTTCCCTGCAGCAAGACTTCAGGCAAGGAAAGTTTCATATACCTTGGTTTTGACCCAGTGGGGCTGCTCAGAGAGTCTCCTGACCAGCTCTTCCCCTGCTGGATTTTTTAACATTTTTCAATTAATTTTCAGATATTTGAGAATATTTTTTTTACTTTTGAGTACTATATAAACAATATTGACACAGATCTGTGATATGGTAAAAATGGCCTAATTTGACAGTCTCTGAAGCTGGTGGAAAATGAAAGTCTGTGAGGTTTCCAGGAGGTTCAAGGAGAGTTACAGAAGCATCACATTACTCTCAATTACAGTCAATCAATAAGCACTCTGCTCCCTCCACCACAGCCAYTCAAATTCACTCTACCAGGAAAATACCCTTCCTGAAAATTGTGTATTTAGCATAACAGTGCTCTGCATTGAGTTGCAGTGGGCCATTGAGATGGCAAAGTTATCGAGTAATRTGTGCTTAAAGCTCATCTGCACAGTGACAGAGGAGCTCAGAGGGACAACAGCATGAGGGGGAACCCAAAGAATTCCCTGTACCCAGCTGCTCCCATTCCAGGAGCCCATCAAAGGCCTTCCTGATCAGCCAGAGCCCAGGGGCACAAAGGCAGGTGGGAACCTGAATTAGGAATTTAAGAGGAATGGACAGTTAGTCTGCCTTTCCCAGGGCTGTCCCAGAGGAGTCTCAGCCTTTGTGGCCTGGCATGAAACCCACCCAGATGAGTCAACACCAGAGCATCTTTGGGACAGGGAAGAGCTGCTGCCTGGGGCATGGGACACGGTATGGAATGGGGTATATCTCAGGTATATCTGCTGAGGTCCTGGGGAATCCCAACCAGCTGTACCTGTGTGTGTGATGGTCTGCAGCACCAACAGGGCTGTGGGGCTGTGGCTCTAAGGGCTCAAATGTCCCGGTGTGTGCAAYTGGTGAGTCTGGGATGTAGGACAGCTGTTGGGCAGAGTGTGTGAGCCCAGCTGTGGGAGGGATGTGTACAGATGTGTATCTGCACATTCTCATAGTGCACCTGTGCACTGTTCAGCCAGAGAGGTGAGGAGGATGAGGCTGTCAGTGCTGTGTGAGTGYTCTCTCTGTTTGTCCCTGKYACCTGTGTTGCCAGCTGTGTGTCTGTACATATGTGGTGTATAAATGCCCTCTGTGCACGCCTCTCCYGGGTGTAGCTGCTCAGGCTCATTGCTGCCGGGACCCCAGGCATGGAACAGCCCTGGCCCCACCTCTCTTGGACTGTCAGACCCTGCACAATATGTTGCATCAAAAGCAGAGTRAGTCTGGGAGAAGTGTAGAAATATGGGTGGTATTTAGTATCATGATTTCTAATTTCCTTCCTTTTGTGGGTTGAATGGTAATGTGTGCCATAAAATACTGCAGTAAAATACTGCAGTTTTATGCAGTAGGCATAAAACTACTGCAAGTAAGCTTGTTGGTGTACTCATTTTGTAAAACGTGAAACCTGATTTGAGGCTTTTATTGTTGAGATGGGGCCTGTGGTGGAGTGGGAAATTTGAGGAGCAACAGGATGGAGAAAAAAAAACCCTGTATATAAACCCTTGTGTGTGTGTGTGTGTGTGTGTGTGTGTGTGTGTGTGTGTTAACTATAGTCTAGGACTCACCTATGAAATATTCACCAATGCACCAATTTTATGTATCAAAAGATTGTGGAATCATGAGCTCAGATAAAATAGCAGTGATTAAAAAAGAAAACACCTCCAAGCCTAAATATGATATAGACACAATGTATTTTAATTATATAGACAAACATGAAAAGCCAATGTCCTTTAAAAATGCAGTTCAAGCTTGTAATTAACTGCTTCTTGTTGAGAAAAATAAGAAAAGAAACCAAAAATATGCCCAAGGAGTAAATCTGTGTGTGTACAGAAATTCTTSTCTAGGTGACCTAGTTTTAAAGATCATTGGGAATTTATATTCATTGCCTGTAGAGAGAGGCAGGGTGGCCAGGGAAATGCTGCTGTGATGAAGCCCATGCAGCCATGGAAATAGTGTTGGACTAAATTTCYTCATGGATATAATTCCACTAAATTKAAAGAACTGWTGTGAARATGGATATGTCCCTATTTTCATGTTTGAGCAAAAGGATCATAAAATGTTCCTTTTAGTTTAACGCACAAACAGAAGGTCTTTTGCAACATTCGAATTGCCTAATTCCTATTTTTGTTTCCTTTTCAAGGAGGTGAGGTTTTCACATTCCTTTTATCAGTGGAAGTATTTTTCCTTCTCTAGGGGGGAAAAGCTCACAAACTATCATCAAATCAAATCAATCATATTTTACTAGATTCATGCTTTCTTTTTTTTTTTTTTTTTTTTTTGTTAGTGATACATACAGACATCAGGTGAGAAAACTACTAGATCATTTTATCTATTTGGAGATGAAGTTTTACCCCCTAAGGCTGTACAATTCTTCAGTGTCAAGCAGCTGATTTATATTACTTTTTTGTGCAATAGTTCTACAGCCAAATCCTTTTGATTGCCAGGACATTTTATTCAGGCTCCATTTCTCTTACGTGGATTTGACTTTATTTTTGTATACTTCAAGGTATGATGAATTGATACCTTACACAGTATGAAACATATAGCATGCAACAATGAATATGTTTACAAACGGCTTKATTCCTTTCTCCTTTCAATGGAATTTATGTTAGCTTTGCGAGGTATATATTTGCAATGTTTTCAACTGTGAAACTTAGCTGTGAACTCTCACTAAATCTCCTGTACAATAGTGCTTTTGGAAAATGCCTATTTTTTTTTCTGTAGTTGGATCATTTTCTTACATCAAAGCCTGTCAGGCTCACAAGTGTTTCAACAAATGGAATGATTTGTATACTCAATTTGAAAGTTTTCTGCGTAAAGTAGAAAAGCAAATCTGATACAAAAATCTGTGTCACTTATGAGAAAAGGTTCTGTCTTTGTTCTCTGTATGATCTGTAGAGCGAGACGTTATTTGTAGTGGTTCTTCTCTTTCGCAGCAGCCGGCGAGAGCGTTAGCTGGGCTAATCTTTATCTTCGGCTTGCTCTTCAGAACGAATGTTTCTGATGTGAGGCTRCTTTACAGGAAGCGTGACCTCATTCGGGCTGTGTGCCGCTGATTGCACGGGCTGTTTTCAAAAGGAAACAGGGGACTTGCTAGACCTGCCTTTGCGAAAAGCCAGGGCTGAGTTCCCCCGGGAAGCTGCACAAGGAACACCCTGCTCCAGCCATCTCCCAGGCTCTCGGGCTGATGAGGAGAAACTTTTTTGCACGCATGTGTTAATTGTGAAATGGATCTGCCAGGTTTGAAGGATTTTAGACTTACTTATCTCTTAATGCGTTTGTCAGCYGAGGAATAGCTAAGCTTTGAATTGGTTTCTATGCTGCTCTTCACGAAGTTTTGCGATTTTTGTGAATGTTGCTACCATTACCTGCAGGGAAAAAATACTACACTGCTCTTCAAAAACAACTGATTTGTGTGARCAATAAAACTCTCTTTGTAGACACTTGTGTTTGGTAGGTACAATAGAATAAAGCTGGATGCCTGGGTTTCAGCTATTTATATAGCTAGCATTATATTTTAGTAGGTACTAACGTAAACACTTAGATTATACACTGAAGGTGTCATTGGCTTAAACACTAATTTGATTTTTGGAGGGAAGGGTAGTTAAAACKGATTGGTTTGGACAGTGACTTTTTGTTTATAATGCAACATGAACTTTTGTGTGTTTTGAAATCCMAGGGAGGTTGTTGCCTTAAATTATTATTTGGATTCTTGACATAAAATATTGCCACATTCACCTCAGATTCACTTTTAGTGAGATTTCATCCGGCTAGTGGCCTTTTCTTACGCCATAGTTTAAAGGTGCTGTGTTGATGGCTCATTTTGTGGATTAGATACAAAACCACTGCCTCATTGTACAGCAGTGGTTGAGATGCTTTGTTTTGTTATGTCATTACTAAAGTTTCTCACACTATTAATAGCTCAGAAATAGGACTGAATATTAAATGAAAGCAGAACACTGTGCAGCATTGTCTACATCATGGTGTTTCCATGTTTTCTCCATCATTGACTGAATTACGATTTTCAGGAACTCTCTTCGTTATGCATGAGTCAAAAAATTTCATGATCAAGGGAAGCAAAAAAATCTGTTGGACTGCCTGTTTTATGACTGTTCACTGAAGTTTGATGTTATCGTTACTTAAAATAGTTTAAAACAAATTACAGCTGCTTATTAACTGTATTTGAAAAGAGGGAAATGCCTCCCTAGTAATATATCTGCATATGTATCTTGCTCTCTTCCTTTTATAAATAGATGTTTGTATTCTATTTTATCTTAAGTTTTATTTCTCTGGAGGGTGGCAGATAAACAGGCATCCTGCAGAGACATATCTTGCAAAGTTATGASACAATTCAAATGAGGAACAGAGGACTGTGGTTTGTTCTGCCGCTGTGATCAGTGCATGTCAACACTTTTGGGTGAAAGCACTACCCCATAGAAAGCTGCTACTCTTAAAAGTTATTCTTTTTTAGACATTGCTACTTCATATTATCATAACTGAAAGAACTGAGTGCAATACAGCTGTGTTGCGGGTTTCAGTTGCTGGAAAGTTTCRCTCTCAGATTATTAAAGAGTTGCACTAGGTGTAACTGATCCTGAGATATMCTTCTAAATATCCTTTTCAAACAAATTTGCCCTAGAATCTCTCCTAAGCAAGACTCTATTATAACTAATAATGTGATATATATTTATGATACTATCTTACACATCCAAATTTTCAAAAAAGACATAAAACATTCTTCTGTTTCTCTTTAAACTATTTTACCAATAATCTATATTCCCTGTGACCCTATGGTGTATGAAACAGTCCTTTTCAAGATATATGGAACATCACATGTTGCATCAACTCCAGGAGCAAGTAAATTTGGATGCATTTTTCAGAGTTCTAATAAAAATAAATATCTTGTGGAAGGAGTCTTTTTTGACTGATAAGGTTTAGGACTTTGCTGGTTTTAGTTTATATCCAGATCTACAAACTGCTTGTGGAGTTCTTCCTGTATTTTCTTCTAGAGTTTGAATGAATTTCTTGGCTTGGAATGTAAGATTTTTGCACATTTARAAATCATGACTTTACATAAAATAAGAGCAATTATTTCAGGAGCTAGTTGTATKTGAAAAAATGACTMTAATACAAGTCAAACTATGAAATACACTACTGGTCTCACTTGTCTGTACTTGCTCTGTGACTTTCTGACTGATCCTCCTTGATCACTCTGTACCTCTCCTCAAATTCTTTCAGTTGTCTCCTCCTCAAGTTATTTTTGTGAGCATTAGAGCACGATTTGCTCATGGTAAAGTGATTTTTTTTTTTTCCAAAGGGTAGGAGAAACAGTGTGTATGGGAGCAGGGTAATAGGATTTTTTAAAAAATACCCTGAAGGTTTGATGTCTCTACTTTGGTTACCCTCCCTGGTCCCAAGGGTGAGTTAGCCTTCACACACAGCCTGTGACTGACAGCTGAGCTCCAAATGACGATAAACAAGATTACCAAAGTGGAAACCCTGATCTTCATGTCTTTTCTTTACCTCAGCTCATAACTGAACATAAAAAAATGAAATTCTCTTAGCCCTATCTCCTCTCAGGGGTGAAGGATGGGGATTTACTAGCAGTTGTAAGTCTGAAGCTCTAAAGATTCAGGAGAGGCACGGTAATATAGGGAAAGATCRTATCTTTTATCTTTTCATGTAATAACATATAAATTCTCCCTATGGATAGCCCTTGCTCATATTTTGTGAGATTGCTTCTGTCAGGTGCAGAACATCTAGCAGCACTTTGCACACTTGAGCCATGATAATCCAGACAAATCCTATTTCCTTAGGCTCCTGCCACAMTATTACTGTCAAATATTTGTCATTGCAGCAATCGTGCTTGTTGTGCTATGTCTGCAATTTTCATCTGAAAAATATAATATAATAATAATGGTGGCCTTTCCATTCTTCTCTGTATCTAGTGCCAGTTCAGATTCTGGCTTTGGCATGAAGCAGATTTCTGTTAAAAGASCCTAAAATTACTGTAGTTATTGTATTTGTGTCCGTAATTATTTCTCTCAAGCCTGTTATCTGGGCAGAGCACAAGTATCTGATTTCTGTTGCCTCTCATTCTGTGTTGTCCTGGTTGAGATGACTTTCCCTGATTTGTTCATATGTTTTATCTCCTTTAATCCTTCCCTTAATTTCCTTTTCATTTTTAACTTTTTTTTTTTTATGATCTTTCTGGTATGCACAAGGTATTTGTCAGTGAATATGATAACAACTCAATCTTATTTCACCTTTGCCTCTGCAGGTTCAACACAATTTAATGGAGAGCATGGACACAGCCTCTCACAACATATTTTTCCAAGGTATTGAGGAAAGTTACACTTGCTTAATTTTATTTTTGTTTTGGTGTGCATTTTGTAAAAACCCTTTTTGGGCCACTGAGAATTGTAGTGCTGATATTTATGTAATTATTACCCWAAATGGAAGTTCAGAAGTACTTCTTTGGGAGCACTGGCTTTGCAATTACAAGTGGAGTGCAATTAATTTGGAGTACCTCTCTTCCATCTGCTTTTCCCTACACTGAAACTATGGGATCTCTCTGTGACATGCCATATGGGATAGTTAAACCTTCTACTAAAACACAGTCAGACACTAAATCAGAGCAGTGTCTTCCTTTMCATGATGTCACTGCGTGGCAATTTGGAGCTCTTTGGTGTTAAGGAGAAAGGACTAGCCATAAACTCAAAATTTTACTTGAACTGAGTAGTGTCTACAACTTTTAGATCCTCTCACCTCTGTCACTACTCACTTCTATTTTATACCACAGAGTATATTTTTTGCACTGTATTTCAGCCCAGAGTCAATKGTGTTTCAGTGCTGGATAGAGCTATCACAATGTGTAGGCTTTATTCCATCTTGCTCCAGCTGCATGGCATTCTGGAATTTGTGAGAGTTAGAAGTCGTGTATCCCTAAATCTTCACTAAATATGGCTAGGTTATAAAAAAGCAAGTTAATCCTGACTGGCTCAGAGGCACCCAGCTTGTGCTGTGTAGAGGAACTCTGAGAAACAAAACTCAGGAATGCCTATGACGGATCCAGGTCGGTGTAAGTCTGGCACAAATCCTTGGCCAAGAGYGCTGCCACAGAAACACACTGAACACTTCTGCGCCCAAGCTGGCTCCATGCTTCAGGAAATGCTCCCCTGGCATGTATYCCTCCTGGAATCTGAAGCTCTGGAAAGTGTGATGCACATGTCAAATGGCTGAAACCCCGTACTTCAGAACTAATATCATTGCATCCACATTTTTTAAATCTATGTCATTACAGCTACCATCAGCTGGGAATGTAAATTCATTACTATTAAATCATGGGTTTGCTCTGTCCAGACCTTCTCTAAATTAGAGGCTTTCRTTTCTCCTTTTCAGTTGTGCTTGTGCTTGTTTGGACGATGATCCTGCCTACGAATGCTCCACAAATCCTCTGCCAGGCTCCCTTCCTACATGTCGCCGCAGCCCTCGACTCCTTTCTAATGGTTATTATGTTTTGACAGAAGACAGTTTTCTGTCTGATGAGGAGGGCAACTTAACACTGACACCATCCCACACAAGTGTCACATAYAAAGAGAATTTAGTTCGGTAAGTGAACTGTGTGCAGATTTTACTCCATGTTGGTGATTGTCTCCACATTTCTGGCCTTATCTAGAGGTATATCTGGAGGTGTCTGTGTGTCTGTCTACATTTTGCTTGGCATAAGATCAGCATTACTTCTGAATGGGAACATCTAAACTGCTTTAGTTTAGAGAGTGCAATGAACGAAATAACCTGATTTTCAGTCATGTCTTACTATCCAAAAAGTCTTTAGTGCACAGTTGTTGCTATAATTGAAGTTGTGTCCAATAAAGAAAAAAGGAGAGCTACAGCTCATTTTGCCAATGGGGTGTTACTCTGATAAGGACTAAGAAAAAAGTCCTTATAAAAGGATATATAAAAATGTCTTTTTTTAAAACACACAAACACATATATATATATTAACAAATAGGTCTGGTTCTGGAATTTTTACTCAAGGAAAATTGACTCTTGATTCAGAAGAATAACAATTTAGGAAGCTATGTTTAAAAAACTTGAAGTTCAATGGATTCAGACTGTCCTACATAGAATATGGCAGCATGGACCTCAGGAGCAGCGTGAGATACTCACAGTAGTATCAGAGATCARTAGCTGTGATATCATTTGGTACTACAGTATCCAGTATTGCAACATGATCAGCCCTGCTGTTAATACATTCCCTGACATATTGTGGTGTGCAGCAGCTCTTCCTGGTGACATGCCCAGGGTCAAGAACAGGGCTGGGACCAGCATCCAGTATCTGGTTCWTTCATGTTGTTCCTGCAAGCTTTAGCGCTCCTGTCCCTGCTCAGCAAGAATAATTAGCTCTATTCCTTGGCAACATATCTTTTTTTTCTAGTGTTTTCAGGCGAAGGAAGAAAATCCGTCGCTCTCTTGACAGCTTGTTCAATCTCAGTGCCTCCAGCTCATGGCTCAGCTCCACCATTCCCAGCAAGATGGATTCCTCTCATGGAGAGGATCCTTGGCCTGACGGATGCAGTAAGCTAGAAGCCAGTCACAGTGATATTGGTGAGCCCTGATCATTTACCAGACAATCAAGATACAACTTTGCAGTCTGTATTGAGTAGGAATTGGCTATCTCTGGAAGTTTTGCAGGTTTTGTCTGCCAAGGTGTGCAGGTAAAGGATAGATCACCTACAGAATTCTCAGGGGTAAATAGAGCTCCTGGCATTTTTTTGACTGAATTTGAATGCAAAGTCATCACCAGGGATGTTTATTCTGGTGTGATTAATACCTGGCACTGTCTGCTTTCACCTGGTCTTTTAATAAATTCATCTGTTATGCTCTACGTGGTTTTGTGTTTACTCTGCATAATTTTTCCTGCATACATTTGGATCTGCCAATTCCCTACCCATAACAATATGGAACCTCTCCTGTGATTCAGTAATTAATTCCTAAATTCATTAGCACAAAGTCTCAGAGCTCTTCTTTTGTGCAGTCTCAGTTATATGTCTACTTCTTGTAGGTGATTCAGACTTTTCTTCTGAATATAATAACCATGTGTCACAAAGGCAAATTCCAGCATCTAATGGAGCATCTCTCACCAAAGAAGATGAGTTTCTTCAGTTTGAGGAACCATTTTGTGCTTCAAAATCCTGCTCTTCATTTATGATAAATGCAAGTGAAAAGATCTTGAGCAATGCAGGTATGTTATGTTCTTATTCTGACATGCTTCATTTTTAGAGCGAACCAAAAATACATTAAAAATCTGGCATTTGCAGAATAGAATTTATTTACTAAAACATATAAATTTATTTACTAAAACATATATTCTAAATGAAGGATTAAAAATGACAAAACCATTAAATTAGTATTTAATTGATTACTCTTCCCTGCTCACAGTTTTTCCTCACCCATTTCTCAGAAAAAAAATTAAGAGGACAATGGAGGAAAGGGCATGGGAGCAAAAACTGAAACAGGCAATTATGCAGAAAGGCTTGTTTTCTGAGAGCATGGAGGGCACAGTGTTTCTGTAGTTGTGGGGGAAAAAGGCTCCTKAGGGACACCCAGAGCATGAAAATTAGGTTTCTGCTTTGAATCACTTGAGGCAAGTTCTCTTTAAAAGCAACGGTAGAGACTGGTCTCACAGGCTGAAGGTAGTCTTTGCAAAAACCTCCTGTCATATATTTACTTTCATTAAAACCCATKAATTTCTGGCTTTTTATTTTAGAATCCAGGACAGTGCAAAATGTCGTTTCTCAGATGGTTGCACTGATCATGTGTTTAATCATTTCAGTATGTACAAGGTAATTTTTATTTCTTTTATTTTCTCTTTCTAACATCAGTGCTTGCYTTATTTCAACTGGTGAATAAAACTTTAATTAAGGGTCACATTTCAAAGTTATATGTATCTTACTGGGAAAATGCTTTTTCAGATGACAGTCTATGGAGGCAAATATCTGAGCTATATAGATATGCACAAAATTAAGAAATATGTATGCAGATAGGAAGGCTACTTTGCCAAGTGTGCTTTGACAGGAGTTTTGGCAGGCTGAGAAGAATCAAAATGGATCCATGCCTTTCTAAGTGGGTTTTTCTCTCAGTCTGAATGCTGAGGTCTTTCTTTCCAGGAGATTATCTTCAATAGTTTATGCAATTTAAAGTTTCAAATTACAGTTCACCTACCAGAGTTCAGAGGGTTCATCTGCAAGAATGAACCCTCTCCTCCTCCCACCTAGGCTTCACCTCTTTTAACCTAATACATATCCCTTGGCTTTTTCTAACCTTTCTGGGTATTGTTATGTTCTCAGATATTTTCTGGGAGGATTGTCTGCCACTTTGTTGCTGATGATTTTAATTTGTAAGTATAGAATTTCTTTATTTCCAACACCATTTTTTTTTTTTACTGAGTCACATCTGCGGATCAAATTCTATCCTTGGATGTATATCTATGGTCCTTATTGATCCTAATRAGAGCAGTCTATGGTCAAATGGGGACAGAATTAACCCTCAATCCATTACAGCATTTTGCATTTGAATTTCACAGTTCTTCTGTCCCAAGATGCTGCCGTGTCATCTTTTTTCAATCTTGATACATTTTCCAAAACAACTAAGTTTTGGTAAGTGGCTTCAGTGTCATGTGCTGAATAGAGGAATTTAGAAATGTTATATTAAGAAGAAGAAGGAGATTCCTGCTGTTGATCTCTGAAGATAGAAGGTGGGATCTGAAGTTACTGACAGAGTGTTTGGCTTTTCCAGTTCCTGCTTTGTATTCACAGAGACTTTCCGTTTATTTTGAAAACCTGTGATAGAGACTTTAAGTTTATTTTAAAAACCTATCTTGTCATAACATACAGTAAATGTTGCAGTACCTATTTGTTAGCAGAAAAGGAAGGTAAACCTAATATGCCATAAAATGATGCAGAGACAGACCAAGAAGTGTAACTTGTGATTTCAGAGATGTGCTTTCAAGCCTTACACTGGAGTCCACTCCCAGGCCACCAGACATAGTCTTTCTTTTAAACTGGAAAAAAAAAAAATTGGTGCTAGCCCCACAATTACCTTCCAACCACTACAAAATTGGCATAATTTGGCCCCACTAACCCAATGYACCTTAGTTTCAGGACAGAGCTTTACCTTTGGCTGATTCTGCAATCTGATAAATTTCTTAGAAAGAATAATTAAATCAGTCTGATCAGTTGAATAATGGTGCTGACGTTGCTCTTTCAGACTGCATTATTTCTAAATGTTGCACAGAGCTGTAGCTTTGAAATCCTTCTAGAGAAAAATACTTACATGTTTTGAAAGTCGGAATTACAGCTTTAGATGAAGTTCACACATAGGCCTTCATGCTGAAAGCACATATGGATGTGCTGGATATATGAATTACTTTTCTTTCACCTTTTTGGCATCAGGAAAGTCTAAACATCTAAAATCTTCAATAATTCTAAGACTAAAAAGTTTGGGCTTATCTGTTTTTTTATGGGGTGAAAGTGAAGCTCAAGAGKTTCTTGTTTATTTCTGAAACTGTCAGGGTTCAGGAGTTCAGTGTATGCCAAGGGCAACAAGACAATCTGGCAAACCTCAGCCTTTTAATTGAGTATGTTGGAAGTTAGAAACAGCAAGGCACAGCTCGAACAGCCTTATTGCAATACTAGTCTCACTTTTTGAAGGATGATGCACRACAGTTTGTTACTTATGTCTTTAGTCCCTAAAACTTGGGTTTTACCAAAGCCACCAGGTCAGGACCAGTGTGTTGCAAACACACACCCCAAAGTGGTGCTTTCCTTCTTCCTGAATAGCTTAGCCCTGAGTCATAACARAGCTGTTCTTCAGAACAGAAAATCAACTCAGGTATTTTCAGCAGCAGGTGTACAGAGAATACCTCTTTTATGCTCACCACAAGTGACAAGTTACCTGCGCAAAAAAGGAGTCCTACAGCTTTGCTAAATTTGTCAAACAGGACCTAATCATAATATATACTGATTATAAGAAACTGTGATTTAAATCAAGACATACAAAAATGTATTGTTTTTTTTTCCCACAGAAAATAAGAAATAAAGAATAAATGGTGAGTATATGTATAAGTTTAGAAGGAATTCCATATTTTTGGGGATGAGYCCTATTATGGAACAGGGTTCAAGCATACCAGAGAGGTTCCATGGACTTYTCATTAAAAGGTTTAACTGCAGGACCCTTGCCAGTTTCCACTGCAAATTACTCCACTTTGGTGTCTACAACTCCTTTTTTATTCCATTTGGATTAAACATTTTCTTTCTATTGTTTGACAGCAGTGGCTAAATAGTGTTAACAATTGCTGTGCTTCAGCCCAGAAAAAAACATGTTTTCCAGGAACAGGCAAAACAAGCCTTGCTTTTTCCAGCCTTGAACTGAGCAGCAGGACCAGGTGCTGTGCTGCTCTGACTTGGTAGCATTCCACTGAAGCAGTGAAGCAGCATCAACATGAATCAGTCCAGAATATCTTAAAAATACTTATACATTCTTCTAGTKCCTATTCATTTTCACTCAAGCCTTATCCTCAGACTCCAGTTTCTGTTTATCAAGCATTTCTAAGYCTCACTGCAGCTCAAACCCTTAAAACAAGACAACTGATTTATTTGTACTGGGAGCTGGTCATCAGAGTCCTGCCTCTGTTATTTCCTTTATGTCTTTGCTTTGTAAAGACAAAAATGAAAAGAAGGAACCAAGTGGAGCTTGCCCAGTTTGTGTTCCTTATAGTGTGAATAGAACAGCCTTCTTCATCAGTTTTCCTGGTTGAGTGCAGTTCAGCTTCTGAGAGCTAAAAGCATCTGYACAGCTGCAGACACAACCTGGAAAACCTTTTAATCAGTCCCTAGAAGGAGGGTGGTAATCCTGAGAAYAAAGCATTTTAGAAAGGAGTGCAGGCATTTGATTACTTTGCCTGTGGTRACCAAGAGATCCTACTCAAGCTGTGCCAAGCTGGGGACACAACATATGGCACTTCTTAAAGTCAGTGGAACTGTTTATGTAAGGGCTGAAACACCAGAGCTTGAAAGCTGACTCTGGTTTTGAAAGTAYCAATGTTAACCAAAGCCGGTACTACAGGATGGGGTAAAGAACTTGGCACTGTTGTATGGCAGCACTAAACTAAGTACAGATTACACAGGTTACTGCAAGACAGGACCTCCTACAGTTCAAAACAAGCTTTTCTCTTGCACTTTGTAAAAACTTAAAAGCAGAATTGTTATTTCTGTGTATTTTGAAATGAGTTCACTAACAGTTTTCATTTTTCCACCGCCTCAAATTTATTTTCCTCAGCTCTTCAGCACTGAACTCCTGGGYACCTCCTTATGGCCATGGTTACACATGTTCCTGTAGAAAAAAAAACCAGAACTGGAAGTATTCTATGTCTAAAATACAATTCATTTTAGCTTTAGTTTTCTTTGGGTCAAATGTGAGTGAGGCCTTATTTATTGATGACTACATGAAAGAAATGATACAAAGAAGTGATGTACCTATATCTCTTATCTCAGTGAAGGCCTACGTAGGCATGAGGTCCTGCAAGCATTTTGATAACAAAAAGTGTTTTGTGAAATATGAAATATTTTCTTAAAAATAAAAATTATATAATCCCATATTTTATATATTAATTTCTTGCAATAACACGCTATCAAAGATAATGGATTTGGATAGTGGCTGAGTACATGTGATAATTGATGTATTATGTAACTAAAGTAGTATTTATAATACTCATCCTCATATTTACTTGTAGTTAATGCACTTGAATAATTTTTTTAAGTGTTAAATAATTCCTCTTCTCTATTTAAAGTACAGAACAACTGAGAGTAAATATCATTATGTAAAACATGTAAATATTTTTTTACTTATTTTAGGCCTATCATAAAAGATCCACTACTAAAATCACTTTTAAAACTAATGGACTATAAAGATCTTCAGTGTTTAAATAATCTCCTGGAATAATAATCTGGAAAGTTAAATCCCATTCTGAGAGAAAAGCCTAAAACTCCAATTACCCTGCAGTCATCAAAGCAATTATGCTAAAAACTAGAAAAAAAAGTTCACTAAATTCATTAGTTCACTGTAAACTAGTGAAGAAAAATCTGATTGAGATTAAAAAAAATTGGTCCAAAATAAATTCTTATAATCTATCTATTAATAAACACATACTGTAAATTAGAATTGTTCTGATCTGGGGCGAGGGAAATCCTGGGGCAATTTCCCAGTTGGAGTTCAAGGGCTAAAAATAAGATGCTCAGGATCTGTTAAGATCTGCCCTTCCTGATATTCAGCAATGTTGAATTAACAAAGTTCTATTCAGTTATCAGACTGGTTGACTTTGGCAGTTCCCTTCTATATATTCCAATGAACATAAAACAAGTCTCATATTTTTTTCTCTGAAAAGAAGCACAATCATATGTTTCTTCCTGTTGGATGAARAATTGAAGCCAGGATTTGTCTGATGAAAACCCAAAACCATTTTCCAACCTAAATGTTTAAATCCAGACTTTCAGAAGTAATTAGTATTTGCAGCTTCTGTTAAATACAATATCAAGCCTAGGATAACTGTGAAATATAATTCTCTCAGAATAAAACCACTTATTGATTAGTGATTAACTGACACATCTACAAACAGAGAAAAYAACAATATTTTGTTTTTGTCCCTAATGATTGAACACTTTCTCCCCTTTAATATAGCACCTTATTTAGAGAAAGAATCAAATATAATTTTTGAGATATAGATTTATATCCCCCTGTGTATTTTCTCAGACAATGTATTAGCCGAATTTCAGSGTAATTTCTGAGTATACATCACGTAGTGTTTTATAGCAGGAATGGTCATGTGGAAGATAACAATATTGATGCCATCCCTTAGTTTATAATGTTCCTGATCTGTGAGCAAGTCTGGTTTGTAGTTACCCTGAAAGCATTACTCACAGAAGCCAAACCATGCAAAGATTAACATCTTTTATTTAAGTGATATGCAATAAACTACATGATACATAATACAGGTTATGACCACTTAGTCCAGTTCTGCAAAATCTGCTTTTTGAYGTACCTTTTTATGAACTGGCTGCACTGTTTTGTAAGCCTTTTTGCATGTTTCTATATACACCAAGCAAAACTGTTACTTCATTTAAATGGWTTATTTTCCTATGGTTTCTCACGCTGCTTTTTTTCCCCCTATCTCTGGCATTTCCGTATCAGTAAAGTTGTTCCTGCTCTTATTTCTTCTTATATTTAAGGTTGTTTTCAGTAATGAAGATTATTATTATTAAGAATTGCTTATATTTTAGTGCAATTGTTAGTTGTGAGATCTGCCCTGCAGATTGTGTGCTCTTTAGGGGAGGCTTTATTGGTACTTTAGTGCAAACATAAAACATTGTTTTGTGTCAGTGACTATGTTACTTAGCACCATAGAAAAATAAAATTAAAAAAAAAAAACACAAAAAAACCCAGTAATTCAATAGATAATAAATAGAAATACATAGATTCAAATTCTGAGTGGGTATCAATCAGCTGGTTTACACCAGCTATAAGTCTGAGCTGCAGCATTTTAACAGCTAAGATTTGTCCATGSATATCARTTTGGTGGGGTTGGAGCTGCTTACATGAGTACATATAGATGAAGTCAAGACATGTCCAAAATACTTCTSATACACATAACAATAATGCTATAAATCCTATTTTTGGTCATGACAGAGAAATGTATTATATGTTGCATTGTTTTGTACATGTAATGAATAAAGTTGTAATGGATTAAAGTAGTAAAGTGAATTTCTTCAGGAAAGGCAAGTCAGATGGGACTTYTTCTTCTCAATGCCATTCTTTTGTTTGGAATGATGTGGTTCGTTATCTCTGACATGTACATTGCTTCATGGTAGGATTTCAGGCTTGTGCTGCTGAAAGCTTTTGGTACATCATTTAAGAGAAAAAAACCTATGAAATAAAGAACACAGCAAGTAATGTACTTCAGCACCTATCTTTGTCCTGTGTGTGCCAGACCAACAGGTTTAGGACCAGTGTGTTGCAAACACATTCAGTGTGCTGCTGTCTTCCTGAATAATTTAGCCCTGAGTCATAAACAAAACTGTTCTTCACAAGAGAAAAACAAAYACACTCTGAGAGCTTTTCAGTCACTGGTGTACAGAGAATGCTTCTTTTGTGCTCATCACAAGTGAGAAGTTACCTGCTCAAACAAGTATCCTGCAGCTTAATTAGMTTTCTCAAACAGGACCTATGTATATATTGTTTAAAATAAACCTTGGCTTAACTCAGGTCATAGAGGTACAAGGATCGAAGTTGAGCTGGGAAGAAGGGAGAAATAAAAGGAGGGTAGRGTTAGAGTTGTCATTATTTCCTTTCATCCTACTCTGTTTAGGAAGCAAAAAACTAAATTCATTTCCCCCAGCTGAATTTGTTTTTTCCCATCATGGTAATGGTTGTTTGATGTCCCTGCCCTTATCTTCCTCAAWAGGCTTCTTGTCATATTTTTCCCCATCTTCTGCTGACGCTGGAAAGTAGAAAACAGCTGGTGCCAGCATCCTTCCAAAGTCAACCCACCAATCCTTAGTATTTGGCAATTTAATTAATTGCAGATATTATATTTCTTTCTTCAGAACTATCATCTAGAGTCTCTGAAAAAGGGATGAACATCCTCCCCCCTTGTTTTTAGCTTAACARAGTAAGACAGGCAGTTCAATGTAAACACAGGATTTAAAATACTGTACACAGCGAGAACAAGACTTTTTTGTGTTTTAAATTTATGACCTTGATTGTGAATTCTTTTCCCAAATGAAAAAGTAATACTGTTAGCAAAAAAGTCATTATCTGAAGAGGTCTGCAATTTGATTTAAGTGTGTAGATTGCAGAACCAGTGGCCCTTCTTTAATACATGTGATTCTGGGCAGGGGCCTTGGGCCACAGTGGTGATGTCCAACCTGCTGTGTAAACCTCCCAATCGGACTGGAGTTGCTCCTTATCCAGTCAGATTGGCCAGGACAGATCATATGGAGTTAAACTGAAGTGCATAAACTACTTCTGCTCCTTTTTGTCTCATTATCTCCACAGAACTCAGGAACCTTAACTCAATGACACCTTCATACTCCCATCCTTCATACTCCAATCCTCAATACAGGTAGAAAGCTGCAGCATGGCAGTGGGGAGTTGTATTTACTTACATCAGAGGTAAATGGCTAAATAAATAAATTTCATAATTTTTTTAAAAAAAAACCCTGCGGCCTTATTTAAATTTGTAGGTGAATTTCCTGTTACAAGATGACCTTTAGGTTTGATTAGACTTTTAGGTTAATGAAGACCTAAAGGGCGCCACCCGCCCGCCCTTTGTGTTAGCAAAGAGGTAAGAAATACAGACTGACTTTCCTGATGTTACCACTTTGATCTGATGACAGCTGAGATCTGGTTTTGGAACAGGCTGCCCAGGGAAATGGTGGAGTCACCATCCCCAGAGAGATTTGAAGGAGGATTAAACCTGGCACTGGGGAACATGGTTTAGAGATGACTAGGATGTTGGGTTAACGGGCGGACTTGATGGTCTTAAAGGTCTTTTCCAACCGAAACTGTTCTACGATTCTAAAATTGTACAAGACTATGAATCACTGGAACAGGCTGCTTCCACAAACAACGGAAAACATGCTTTCAGCCCAAMATGCGTGAGGCAAACTAGATGACGAGTGTGCAGGAGGACAGAAGTGTCATGCGAAGGACAAGCCGTGAGATTGATGCCTGAGGAAGAGGCATTTCATCCACGCCATCCGAGGGAAGGCAGGGGCCGGAGCCGCCGG